>NW_024425119.1:41091769-41210384 GCF_017311325.1 Ursus maritimus
CAGCGAGAGCGAGCGAGCGAGAGCGAGAGAGCTAGAGCGCATGCAATCACATCAGTCAGCTTTCGTCCCTCACTTTACAGGTCCTTCAATTTGATTTTATCAGCTCACCCTGAGGTGATGGGTTGAAGACGAACTACTCCAAAACAATAACGAGGGGGATCTCTATCACAGAATCTGGGTTCCTCGGTGCCTATCTCATCTCAGGTCCCAACCTCTGCACTTGCTTTGTCTTCTGCTTTCTGTCTTCCCTCCCAGGTGCCTCGGTTTAGATGCCCTTACTTCTGGAAGCCTTCTGGGCCCTACAAATCTGAACTAGCAGGGCCCAGCGCCTCTGCAACCCCCTCCCAGCTTTACTGGACGAGCCTGTGGATCTGGCCCATTAAGGAGCACTCAGACGCTGGCCGGCGCATCTGTCCAATGAGTGGACGCCAACGCGAATATGGAGACAGGCCACACGCATCCGGGCCACGCAGCCGGCCTCCGGGGCCCCCGCCCCCACGCCCCTGGCTCCTCTGCGTGCTTGGCCCTCCCGGCCCACGCGCCGGGCCTCACATCTCGTCGCCTAGGCCGCGACTCGCGGCCCAGGGGCGGCCAATGCCCGCCGCCATCTTGCCCTCCAGGAGTTCCCAAATGGGGCTGCGGCTCCTGAGCGCCGCGCTGCTGCTCGTGGGGAGCGCTCTCCCCGACTCCGGACGCGCCTCGCTGCCCGGAAGGACTGGGCGCGGCTCCTGGCGGGAGCAGGCCGGTGTACTCGGGTGGCGGGCGGCCGCGCGCGGCAGGTGGAAGGCGCTCCAGGCCCTGGAGGAGGGAGCGAAGGCCACAGAGGGCAGTATCCGTTCATTCCCTTCTTTGAACAGCCTCCCGTGCGTGCTCCCCACTTCTGTAGTGTTTGAATTTGGGTCCCTCCTTTTCTGCTGCCCCAACTGCCTTGAAAATGTTCAGACCTACGCAGTCCGATTAATTATGACAGTGTAGTCGTCGTAGCAAAAATGCCATACGCTCGTGGAGCGCAGCTCTGTGTGCTCAAAACATTCAGAGGTTTGTCATTCCCGTTTTAAAGATTAATAGTTAAGTGGAATTCAGAGTTGAAAAGGCTGGTAGGTGACCTTGTCCTACTACACTTGAGAAAAATTCACCCAACAAGTCAGATGGCGAATATTAGAACTTGCAGCTCTTCATTCACCAGTCCCAGGCTCTTAATTACCATTTTGCACAGGGAACAATGTGATACCTGGTCAGAGAAACTGATCTCATTTTTATATTTTGGGGGAATTGAGTTTTAAATTTAACAAACTGTGTTGATTTAATGCCTTTCTATTTATAGTAACCATTTAAGGCATGCTTGTCTTAACTCTCCTTTAAGATTTTTTTTTTCTCAAAATATGGCATGCCTTAGGTATCCAGATTGCTTTATGTTTTTTAAATAGGAATCTAAAAGATTTTATTAGTTTGTTAAGATTAGGAATACATATCATTAGATGTTCAGTACAAATAATATATGATTTTTATTTTTAGATTGTGGGACAGCACCACTTGCAGATGCACTGGAAGGGTCTCGGATAATAGGGGGCACAACAGCTCAAACTGGCGCATGGCCATGGGTAGTTAGCCTGCAGATTCAATCAGGCAAAATTCTTGCTCATATATGTGGGGGAAGCTTAGTGAAGAATAAGTGGGTCCTCACAGCTGCCCACTGCACTAAGGACACTAGGTATGTATTCAGAACACAACTCCTATTTTATTCTCTTGGGGGATATTTTGAAGTAGTAGAGGACCGTTTGATTTCAGCCATGTTCAGTTAAGCTGTGTGTTTACTAGTAGCCATAATGCTTCACACTCGCACACTATTTGTTGAAATGAATCCTATAAATCAGAGGTCAACACACTTTCTGTAAAGATAGTAAAAATTTTAAGGACTCGGTCACAATGACTCAGCCCTGCCACTATAAAACCAAAGTGGCCATAGACAATACAATTGAATAAGTGTGCTGTGACCCAATAAAACTTTTTTTATGAACACTGAAATTCGAACAAAATACTATTTTTTTGGTTTTTTTCCCCAGACATCTAGGAATATAAAAAACTTTTTTTTTTTTCCCCTGCTCATGGGCTATACAAAAAGAGGAAAGAGGTCAGATTTGGCCTATGGGTTAGGATTTGTCAGACTGTGGTTTAAATAATGACGATTGTCTTTAGCTTTTAAAATTACTATATTGTAACCATGTGTTTTTCTTTCTCATCATTGGATCATGAGTTTTTTGGGGTTTTTTTGAAAGATTTTATTTATTTATTGGAGAGAGAGCGTGCGTGTGTGTGCGCACGAGCAGGGGGAGAGGGAGAGGCAGACAAGACACTGAGTAGGGAGCTGGATGAGGGGCTTGATCCCAGGATCCCAAGCTCATGACCTGAGCTGAAGGCAGATGCTTAACTTACTGAGCCACCCAGGTGCCCCTGGATCACTAGTTTTTAAAAACTAGGGCTCCATGTTTTATTTTGTTTTGCTCGGACTAATATAGGACTTGGCCTACTTAATAGAAAACATAATAAATGTTTATTGATTCTATGGATGATGTCAGTCTTAGAAAAATAGGATTTGCCACAGTTAGAATAGAACTTTATGACCCTCCTAACCATTTAATACAAAGCTCTAAGAAAATCCTTGGGAAACCATGGTACCTGTCATACAATTTCCCTTTAGTCTTTAATTTTGAAGAGAACAGCTCTCTTGGAGAAGAATGAAAAGTCTTTAAGAGGAACTAACAACTTCAAAATTCAATTGAGGGCAACTGGCCTGATGGGGTACATAATATGGTTTTAGTCTGCATACTACATTTTTTTAAGTAAGCTCTACATCCGACATGGGGCTTGAACTCATGACCCTGAGACCAAGAGCTTCATGATCTACCAACTGTGAGAGCCAAGGGCCCCTGTACACTACATTTTTCAAACATGCATTTCAGTTCCATAAACTGACCTTCTGAGAAACAGAAGTAGAAAAATAATAAGATACTAAGGTACCAAGGGTACCAAAAGAGAGGTAGAAGAAAAGTTTCAGAGTTAGAAATAAATTATGTTCTTTCAGGGGTGTTTTATGACACTTGTATAGCATGCTATTATTTTTTTAGGCAGAGTCCATATCCAGCATAGGGTTTGAACTCATGACCCCAAGATCAAGAGCCCACACTCTACTGACTGAGCCAGCCAGATACCCTTAACATGCTATCTTCATTTTATTTTAAGATTTTATTTATTTGAGAGAGAGAGAAAGAGAACGCACAGAGGGAGAAGCAGACTCCCTGCTGAGCAGAGAGCTTGATCCCAGGACCCTGCGATCATGACCTAAGCCAAAGGCAGATGCTTAACCGACTGAGCCAGCCAGGCCTCCCAACATGCGATCTTTAAAAACTGCTTTTCAATAGCTTTCAAACCTTAAATTGAGGGAGGAAAGGCCTGCTTGGTATGGTTTGAAGATTCTTGGGAAAGCTCTTCTTGCCTATTAAGTCCTGATGTTGTGCTTTAACTGGTCAAGTCCTTTGACACAATAGGAAGAACTATGAGTTTGAGGAGACCTGTATCCTAGTCTTCCCCCGACACTCTGGTGCTGTGGCTTTAAGGAAGATTCCAAAACCTACAAGATGTAGGACCTTGGTCAAATAACATATCGTTGTTATATTGTCATAGAATCTTAGCATTCAAAGAGGCATTTTAAAGGTCTGGTTCAATCCTCTGTCCTGTATACGAATCCTTCTTACAATATTGAAGTAAGGGGTTGTCTAGTCTAAAATAATACTGCTTCAATTTACTAAGCCAGGCATTTTTTTCATACATAATTTCCACTAATCTTCACAACCACTCTTTGCTATAGGTAGACCCTGAGATTAAAGCATTCTTTTTTTTTTTTTTTTAAGATTTCGTTTATTGGTCAGAAAGGGAGAGAGAGCACAAGCAGGGGGAGGGGCAGAGGCAGAAGCAGGCTCCCCACTGAGCAAGGAGCCCGATGTGGGACTCAATCCCAGGACTCTGGGATCATGACCTGAGCTGAAGGCAGACACGTAACTGACTGAGCCACCCAGGCGTCCCAGACTCAAGCATTCTTAAGTACCTTGCTCCTGGCTGGAGAGGAGCAAAATCAGGGATCAAATCCAGGTTTGCCAGAATGCAAACCCACACATATAACCAAAGCTATACCATATGGCTCTCTACTTGAAGCAACTCTTGTGATGACGGACTGCTACCTTGGGAAGAATCTCATTTCATTTTCAGACAGCTTTAGTTCTTAGGAAGTTTTTCTTATGTTGAAATAAGTGTCTTGGTTTTTTGGTCTTGGTCTTTGGTCTCTTGCTTTCTGAAGCCATATATATGTAACCCAATTCCTCTTCCAAGCATTTGAAGATAATGTCATATTCCACTTAACATTTCTCAAGACTAAATCTTATTGATATTTTCACTCCTTTACTCAACATTTACTGAGTGTACGTTATATGCTAGGGACCGGTCTAGGTGCTGAAGCAGTAGACATTACTGAGGCATATTCTCTACTTTTCAGGAGCGTCCTCCTGTCAGAGGACTAACTTTGCCACATTCTGCTGCAGTCCCCCTCATTTCCTAAACCTTGCACCATCACCTATACCTTTTTCCTTCTTAGAACAACCATTTATCAAAGACTTGTTCTGAGATTAGGTACTAAGGATGTTACATATAATTCTGTGTATAAAAAAAAAAAAAAAAGCCCTGGGCGCCTGGGCAGCTCAGTCAGTTAAGCATCTGCCTTCGGCTCAGGTCATGATTCCAGGGTCTTGGGGTTGAGCCCCGCATTGGGCTCCCTGCTCAGCAGTGAGTCTGTTTCTCCCTCTCCTTCTGCCCCTCCACCTGCTTGTGCTCACTCTCTCTTTCTCTCTCTCAAATAAATAAATAAATAAATAAATAATAAATAAAATCTTAAAAAGAAAACAAGCCCTCCCAGTAACTCCCTGAGATAGCTATTACCATTTGTTTTACACTTGAGGAATCCAGAGATGAGGGAGATGTGGTCGCTTGCCCAAGATCGCACTGCTGTTAAATAGCAGCCCCCTGACCTAAACCTGGTTCCTCAACCTGTGCTGTTGCATTATGCCTCATTGTCTCTAGTTTTTTTCAATCTTCTCTCTGGTTTCTTCCCTACAACCTTCAAACATGTTTTGGTCACTCCATCGTTATTTAAAAACCCAAGCAACCGATCAACAAACCCTACCATTTCTTTTCTTCCCTTCTCTTTGAGAGACTCCCTTTTGCTTCATCTGCATTGACTTATAAAATGCCAATTGCAGTCTGATTTCTGTGCTCAGAACACACTATTCAAGATCCACGTCCATGCCAAACCCAATGACCGCTTCTCAGTTCCCATCCTATTTGATCTTTATAACATGTGGCAGAGTCGACCACTGTTCTTGAAACTATCTCTCTTCTTGATTTCTAAGTCACCTCTCTCTAATTTTCTCCTTTTCCTTGATGAGTCTTTGTCATCATCTAAATGGCAACCTTTTCCACTCTTATCCTCTTGCCTTATCATCTGTACTCTCTCCTAGGGATGTCTCATCTACTTCTGTTTCAGCAATCACCATGTGCTGGAAACTGCCAAGTCTCTCCAGCTGAGTCATATTTCCAGCTCCCTACATTTATACTGGAGTCACAGTCTCCACAAGTTGGAAAATCAATTTAAAAATCTTTCCTCTAATCCTGTTCCTTCTCTATTCTTCCAGATAATGGCATCACCAACAGCTCCTTCACCTAGGGAATTAGTTCTCTCTGTGCAGTAGCTCTTAAATTTGTTTCCTCTGTCTCCCAGGGCTCCACACGATTAGAAAAACTTACACTATTACACTTACACTACTTATTCTTACACTACTACTATTATAACTATCCTAATGAGTGTAAAGTGGTATCTCACTGTGGTTTTGATTTGCAATTCTCTAATGACTAGAGATGTTAAGCATCTTTCCATGTGCTTATTGGCCATTTGTATAACTTCTCTGAATCCTTTGCCCATTTTTAATTGGGATTCAAATCCTTTGCCCATTTTGAATTGGGATTTTTGTTGAGATGTAGGAATGCTTTTTATATTCTTGATATCAACCCCTTATCAAATATATAATCTGATTTTTTTTTTCATTCTGTGGGTTGTCTTTTCATTCTCTTGGTAATGTCCTTTGATTCACAGAGTTTTTAATTTTGAAGAAGTCCTATCTATCTATCTATTTATTTATTTATTTATGATTACCTGTGTTTTTGGTGTCATATCCAAAAAATCATTGCCAAATCCAATATCATAAAGGTTTTCTCCAGTGTTTCCCTCTAAGTGTTTTTTATTTTATTATTTTTTTAAGATTTTATTTATTTATTTATTTATTTATTTATTTATTTATTTATCAGAGACAGAGCACAAGCAGGGGGAGTGGCAGGTAGAGGGAGAATCAGGCTCTCTGCTGAGCAAGGAGCCTGATGTGGGACTTGATCCCAGGACCCTGGGATCATGACCTGAGCCAAAGGCTGATGTTTAACCAACTGAGCTACCCAGGCATCCCTTGTCTTACTTTTATATTTAGGCCTTTATCTATTTTGAGTTAATTTTTGCATATGGTGTAAGGTAAGTGTTCAACTTCATTCTTTTGCATGCACATATACAATTTTGCCGGCACAATTTGTTGAAAAAGCCTGTCCTTTCCCCACTGAATTGTCTTGACACTTTTGTTGAAAATCACTTGAGCCCATATACAAGGTTGTATTTCTGGGCTCTCTATCCTTTTCCTTTGGGGTGGGGGGTGTATCTGCCAGTACTACACTGTTTTGATTACTATAAATTTGCTGTAGTTTTGAAGTTTGGAAATTTGAGTCCTCCAACTACATTCTTATTTTTCAAGATTATTTTGGCTATTTGGTGTCCCTTGACATTCTGTATGAATTTAGGATGGATTTTCCTATTTCTCCAAAAGATATCATTGGGATTTTTATAGGGATTGAATTGAATCTGTAGATCGCCTTGGGTAGTATTGTCATCTTAACAATACTAAGCCTTCCAATCCATGAACATGGGATGTCTTTCCATTTATTCATGTCTTCTTTAATTTCAGCAATGTTTTGCAGTGTTCAGTGTATACAGCCTGTCTTTTAATCTTATGGCCTGATATAAATTAAAGTAAATAAGGAATATAAGTAGACTAAGTTTGGAAAAGAAAAGAAAGATCATTATTTCAAAGTAGCTTAAGGCAGTGATTTCTTTTTATACAAAATAGAACTGCAGCTTTAAATTTTTTTTGTAAACTTTCTAGAGGTCACCTAATCCCGTTTTAAGATAGCTAAATGTCTTCTATTTCCTTAGGAGAAATTCTAGGAAGCAGAATTGCCAAGTAAAATACAGTGCAACTTGGGGCACCTAGGTGGCTCAGTCAGTTGAGCGTCCAACTCTTGGTTTTGGCTTGGGTCATGATCTCGGGGTCCTGAGATCAAGTCCTGAGTTGGGCTCTGCACTCAGCAGGGAGTCTGCTAGCGATTCTCTCTCTCCCTCTGCCCACCCCAGATAAATAAATCTTTAAAAAAATACAATGCAACTTTTATAGACTATTGATACACGCTGCTAACATACCCATCTGTTTACACTTGCCACATGAGTTGAGAGTTCCTTTGTTTTTGTGACTGTTGTTTGTCCTGAGTATTATCATCAAACACACACACACATACACACACACACACACACACACTCACTCATAAACTTTGCCAATTTGAAGGATGAAAAGGAATTTCAGCATTTGTAAACAACAATGTATAAAGTAAAAGGTCCTCCTTCCTAATCCAATTCCAAATGTAACAACTATTAAATACTTAAGGTTTTAATTGTTGATTTTGACCTACAAAAGATTTTTTAGTTTGGTTTTTTACTTGTTCTTTGTTTTTTTAAGATTGTCAAGATCCATTAGTTGCTTCCTGTTTTATATTAATGATATCATTGCTATATATTCATCTACATTTTCTTTCTGGCTTAATTTTTATGATTCGCATGTTAATTTAATATCTAAATGTTTCATTCTAAAACTTCAAAATTTACAAAAGTAGAAGGAATAGTTTAGTGACCTCCCATATGCTATCACCCAGCTTCAAGTTGTCAACTCATGCCTGACCTTATTTCATCTTAATCTTCACCAACTCCTCCAATTTTTTGAAGCAAATCTCAGATATACCACTTTATGTATCTTTAAAAAAAGACTTTAAAGATTTTTATGTTAAAAAATATTTTACATTTAAACGTTTATCAAGTTTATTTTACTGTTCAATGTTTTTCAGAGATTTAATTTTATTTCACTTCTCAAACTAGTTAGTTAGCTAGGTGTCCCAATACCATTTATCAAATCATTCATTCTTCAGGCCCACTGGTAAGAAGTGCTACCTTCATCGTATATTAAAATCTCATGTACTCACATCTGTTTCAGACCCTCTGTCCCACTGATAGTTTTCTCCTTCCTCCATCATCTTTTGGTTTTTATTTGACGTGACTTCATGTACATGAAAGTAGGATTAAATTTGTTATTAATCTAACATGAGAACAACAAAAACTAGGAGATTAAGAATATTTACTTAGTTAAATAACACGTTTATAACAACATTTATTCTCTTTCAGAGACCCTTTAATGTGGAGAGCTGTGATTGGAACTAATAGTATAAAAAGGCGTCATCCACAGTCCAAGAAGATAAAAGTTAAAGCAATCATTATCCATCCAGACTTCAACTTGGAAACCTATGTAAACGATATTGCCCTGTTTCATTTAAGAAAAGCAGTGAAGTATAATGACTATATTCAGCCTATTTGTCTGCCTTTTGATGTTTTCCAAAAACTGGACCAAAACACAAAGTGTTTTATAAGCGGCTGGGGAAGAACAGAAGAGGGAGGTAATTATAGTCTGAATTTTATTTATACATTTTCCCTAATTATTGGAGAGGGTGAACGCTTTTATGTCTTCATCACTTTATATCATGAATTTGAGCAATAGGTCTTTATAAACCATTGAAAAGGAAATGTCTTTTTTTCTTGTATTTTTTCTTCCTTGTAGGAAAGAGAAAATTATCTTCCAAAGCAGAAATAGAGACTTTCTCTAGTTATGCATGCTAAGATACTTGAACCTGTAAACATTCTCAGAGAGGATGATGGTTCTAAGTGTCTTTGTAGTTTCTGAGACTCATAGATGATAGAGCCAGCTCTGTAAGAGGATTGCTTATCATAAATAATAAGCTTCTGGCTGTAAGGAATCAAATTAAGTGTCCTTTTAATTTAATACCCTGTTTACTATCAAACAGGTTGAGTGCTATTTTCTTTAGTGCACAAATGAGCACTAATTACTGATTGGTTGAACTATTATGAATTATGAACAAATAAATGTAGAAAATAGTCTCTGCCTTGGTACTAAAAACAGTTACCTTTTGGGAGCATTTACCATGTTTTAGGTCATTTTCTAAATATATTATTTTATCTTATCTTCAAAATATTCCTAATTGGAAGTTTATGTCATTATTCCCATTTAACAGACCAGGAATTGTGGATCTTAGAGGCTGAGAAGCTAGGACACAAATCCAGGTCTTCTTTGTTCCACAGCCTGAATATCTAAGTACTGCATTAAGTATGAACTGTTCTTGACGGAATCAAAATTTAGTTAGTGATCTGTGAGATCAAGTGCTGAGACTAGAGAAATTAGCCATTTAAATATATGTAGAGGGGCGCCTGGGTGACTCAGCTGATTGGGGATCCAACTCTTGATTTTGGTTTGGGTCATGATCTCAGGGTCCCCGATGGAGCCCTGCATCCGTCTCCCCACTGAGTAGGAAGTCTGCTTGGGATTCTCTCTCTCTCTCTTTCTCTCTCTCTCTGTCTCTCTCTCCCTCTGACCTTCCCCCTCCTGTCTCTAGGATGGATGAATAAATCTTAAAAAGAAAAATAGGTGTAGATTAGGGGCACCTGGCTGGCTCAGTCTGAAAAACATGCAACTCTTGATCTTGGGGTTGTGAATTCGAGACCCATGTTGGGTGTAGAGATTACACACATACACACATACATTAACTTAAAAAAAACAACAACCCAACTTTTAAATAATTAAATAAATGTAGATTATTTAGATATGATACAGATAAATGTATGAAAGATCTGTGAATTATTATTTTTCTTTTTTTCCTCTATGAATACTGTTTAAACAAGTTAAGAAAGCAACATGTGTAGGGAAAAGAGTATGGGCTTTAGAATCACAGACCTGAGTGTGGATCTCAGCCCTGCAACATACTAGCAGAATGACGTGGGCAAGTTATTGACCCCTTAACAACAATTAGAACAACAATGATCAGAGTAGCTTGCATTTATTCAGGGCTAGGTACGTAATGCTAAGCACCCTTAATGCATTTCTCATTTAATGCCTCCACTAACACCATGAGAAGTACTATGACATGGATAAATAAACAGATTTAAACAGGCTGAGTGAGGGACGCCTGGGTGGCTCAATCGGTTAAGCATCTGCCTTCAGCTCAGGTCATGAACCCAGGGTCCTGGAATCAAGTCTTGCATCAGGCTCCCTGCTCCACAGGGAGCCAGCTTCTCCCTCTGCCTGCTGTTCCCCTGCTTGTGCTCTCTCTCTCTTTCTGACAAATAAATCTAAATAAATAAATATATAAATAAGTACGTATGTATGTAAGTAAAAAAATAAATACAATAAAGAGATTAAGTAAGCCACCCAAAGTCACACAGCTAAGTGAGGAGTAAAAATTCAATTCCAGATTGGCCTGCCTCAAAACTCATGTTTCCACCATATCATCTTTCACACTGTCCTACATTATCATGATCTGTAAGATGAGAGCGGTAATACCTGTCAGAGAGCTGTTTTAAGGATTAAGTTGGCTCCCCAGCAACTTGGTAGATTACATGCACACACCTACCTTCCCAGTGAAAACTATTTTTAAAATTTTTTTAAAAGATTTTATTTAATTAATTTATTTATTTTTTAAAAAGATTTTACTTCTTTATTTGAGAGAGAGAGAGAGACAGCCAGCGAGAGAGGGAACACAAGCAGGGGGAGTGGGAGAGGAAGAAGCAGGCTCCCAGCGGAGGAGCCCCATGCGGGCCTCGATCCCAGAACGCCGGGATCACGCCCTGAGCCGAAAGCAGATGCTTAACGACTTAGCCACCCAGGTGCCCCTAAAGATTTTATTTGTCAGAGAGAGGGCACATACAAGCAAAGGGAGTGGCAGACAGAGGGAGAAGCAGGCTTCCCGCTGAGCAAGGAGCCCCATGCGGGACTTGATTCCAGGACTCTGGGATCATGCCCTGAGCCGAAGGCAGACACTTAACCAACTGAGCCCCCCAGGCGCCCCCCAGTGAAAACAATTAAGAGAGAAAACACATAGGTCAAGGGCTGAATGTGAAGATGGGAACTTAGATAACGGAAGCACTGAAGTTGTCTTTTATCATGAGGGTATTTGCCAGTGGTAACACTGAATGTGAATTTCTGTGGTCCCATGGGCCTTGAGAGGGTCGAAGAACAAAGCCTGCTCGAGTGTGGGGGAAGATTCTCAAAGCTGGAGCCAGAGCGCTGACCTGAGTCAGACTCATGACCCAGCATAGAGTTCATCTATACATAGTTCACTTAAAATATGATATAGGAAGGTGAAAAATAAAAGGGTGGGTAAAGGTACATCACGGCCAAATTAATCAAAAGAAAACTGGAATGGCTACGTAATATCAGATAAAGTAGATTTAAGAGCAAATAAAACTACTAGGGACAGTGAGGAACAGAACAACGATATAAATGTAAACCCACAAAGAGACATGGCGGTCCTAAATCTGCACGCACTAAACACCAGAATACAGTTTCTCTCGCTTTTTTTTTTTAAGATTTATTTTGCACACACGTGAGTGGGGGTGGGGCAGAGAGAGAGACTCCTAAGCCGACTTTGTGCGGAGCTCCAAGCCTGACACAGGACTCAGTCCCAGGACCCTGAGATCATGACCTGAGCCGAAACCAAGAGTTGGACGCTTAACCAGCTGTGCCACCCAGGCGCCCCGAGATATCGTTTCTTAAAAACACACACATGTACATACATTTATGATATGACCCGGCAATCACACTCCTGGGCAT
Organism: Ursus maritimus; assembly: GCF_017311325.1. NCBI lineage: Eukaryota > Metazoa > Chordata > Mammalia > Carnivora > Ursidae > Ursus > Ursus maritimus. Next base: position 41,103,910 of record NW_024425119.1, read on the forward strand.
TTATCCCAGAGAAATGAAAACATATTTCCGCACAAAAACCAATTTGCAAATGTTCATAAAAGCTTTATTTGCAGCGTCCAAAAACTGGGAAAAACTAAATGTCCTTCATTAGGTGAATGATTAAACAGATGGTAGTATATCCTTAACCCAGAATGATACTTACCAGTTAACAGGAATTAACTATTGATACGTGCATCAACGTACATTATGCTGAGTGAAAAAAAAAAAAAGCCATTTTCAAAAGACACATACGATTCCATTTATATACCATTCTCAAAATGACAAAATTATAGAGATGGAGAACGAATTACTGGTTGCTAGGTGTAAGAAGGCTAGATAGCCTGAAGATCTTTGTGATGGTGAAATAGTTCCCTATCTTAATTGTGGAGGTAATTATAAGAATATAGCCATACAACACAGTGGCCCGAACTACACAAACACACGTTGTACCAATGTCAGTTTCTGGATTTTGATACTGTCCTTTAGTTACACAGATGTAACCATTGCAGGAAACAGGACAAAGAGTCCGCTGGACCTCACTGTCCTACCTTTGCAACTTCCTGTGACTATGATTATTTTGAAATGAAGTTTATTTTTTTTAAAAGAACAAGATATAACCAAAGCATCCTCAACACCCACCCTCACCTCCAGGATTTCTAGGAAAACTGCTTAATTGAAGGGGGAAAAGGCAGAAAATTTCCCAGAAAACATGTAATTACAAATACCACTCATATGGAGTTGCTGCCCCAAATCGCTCTGAATAGAAAGACTCAAGCTTAGGATTTAGTTGAAATAGGTCATGGACTGTTAAGGTCTCCAGGTGGCTGAGAGAATCAAATGCACATCATTTGTATAGAAACTGAATTTCACCTAAGACCTCAAAAGAATTCCACCTGATAAAGTTTCAATGAGAATGGATTATAATTTTAAAAACCACTAAACACCAAAGCAAATAAGGCATTAGGAGTAAGAGCCAGCGGAAACAATAAACATCCAAAAAAGACCTGCAAAAAGGTATTTAATATATTATAAGAAATAAAAGATGTGCTTAAAAATATGAATAAAAAGGAGCTATGAAAAAGAACCAAACAATGATAATAATTAAAAAATATAATAATTGAGGGGCACCTGGGTGGCTCAGTCAGTTAAGTGTCTGACTCTTGATTTCAGCTCAGGTCATGATCTCAGGGTTGTGAGATCGAGCCCCATGTCAGGATCCACACTGGATGTGGAACCTCTTTAAGATTCTCTCTCTCCCTCTGCCCCTCCCCCTCAGCTCGTGTGTGTGTGCTCTCTCTCTAAAAACAAAAAAAAAAAAGTTAATAAAAATATGATAATTGAAATAAACTCAATGGACTAAATTAGTACCAAGCCAGAAAATACTTAGGATTCCCACAGATTGAAATCAACCAAATATCAGCTCACAATCAAAGATCACCAAACATATTAGGAGAAAAACCATAATAATGAAAGTCAACAGAAATAAAACAACAGATCCCCCAAGGATCTCCAATACTAATATTTTAGGTATAGAATACAAAATAATTATATGTAAATTGTTTGAGGAAATTAAAAAGTAGAATTAGAAATAAGCAATAGACTATCTAGAATGACCAGGCCGACTTAAAAGAGAACCAGGGGTGCCTGGGTGGCTCGGTGCATAAGCGTCTGACTCTTGATTTCATGATCTCAGGGTTGTGAGATCAAGCCCTGTGTCGGGGTCCATGCTGGTTATGAAGCCTACTTGGGATCCTCTCTCTCCCTCTCCTTCTGGTCCTCCCCCCCCCAAAAAAAAAGAGAGAGAGAGAGAGAGAGAACCAAATAGGATCTTTAAAAATGAAAAAACGTAACTGCTCAAGTTTGTAACTCACTAGGTGAATTCAGTGTCATACTAGACTCAGCTGAAGAGAAAATTTGTGAGCCAGAAGCTGTGTCTCAACAAACTGCCTAGACTGTGGCACAGAGGAATAAAAGGAGAGGTTATGACAGAAAGCAAAGTAGAAGAAGGATGGAATAAGAGAGTCAAATATACATGTAATGAGAGTGCTAGCAAGAACAGATGGAGAGAATGAGGACAGGCAATCTTCACTGGATTTGGGGTTGAAATTTTTCTGTAACTGAGAGAAAACATGAACCCAGATATCCATGAGCAAAATGGATATTCCCATACAAATGGATATCCAAAACAAAACGTAATTCCTTTACACACACTGTAATGAAGTTGTAGAAAGAAAAAAGTGGTGTGAATACAGCCAGAAACAAAACTAAAATCCTTACAAAATAACTACAGATTGGCTTTCAGAAAACTTCTCAATCGCAATAATGACAGTCAAAATACAATGAACTATCCCGGTCAAAATACTGAGAAAATAAATGAACCTTCAACTGTGTACCCAGCTAAGCTATCACTGGAGAGTAAGAGTGAACTAGAACTGACTTTACCACCAATAATCTTTCACCAAAGGAAAGAGGAAATGTATCAGAAAGAAAGAGAACGACGCCAAAAGGGAGGTACGTAATGCAGAAGTGAGCAAATAACTAACCATATAGGTAAATATCGTACACAGCAGTGGTTCTCAGCTAAGGACAGTTTTGTCCCCAGGCGACATGTGGTCCTGTCTGGAGAAAACTGTGTTTGTCCCTACTAGGCGGGGTGTACGTATGCCACTGGCATCTTCGCAGGCAGAAGCCAGGAATACTGCTCATCGTCCTCAGTGCACAGGGGGAGTGCTCTCACCCTCCACAACGAAGAATTATTGGCCTACAAGGTCAATAGCGCTGAGATTGGGAAACCTCAGAACACAATAAAAATAATGTATAATTCATGGAATTTAAAAAAATAGATACTTAAATATTGGGGAGAAGCTGTATTTCAGAATGGTGATCAGAGTTAAAGTGGTCTCAGGTCTGTGTATTATTCAGAAGTGTTAAGATACTGATTAACATTAGATTGAAGCATGAATGGTCAAATTTGAATAATAGACATAGGGGATATAACTTGGAATGGAATAAGAAACATATGGAATAAGAAAATAAAGAAAAAAATCTTTTTTTTTTCCCAAGGGCTTAGAGATAACCTCCCAGGAGCTGAGGTCACATGTCAGACTTATTTTTTTTTAATGATTTTTTATTATATTATGTTAGTCACCATACAGTACATCCCTGGTTTCCGATGTAAGGCTCGATGATTCATTAGTTGTGTATAACACCCAGTGCACCATGCAATACGTGCCCTCCTTACTACCCATCACCGGTCTATCCCATTCCCCCACCCCCCTCCCCTATGAGGCCCTCAGTTTGTTTCTCATAGTCCATAGTCTCTCATGCTTCATTCCCCCTTCTGATTACCCCCTTTCTTTATCCCTTTCTTCCCCTACTGATCATCCTAGTTCTTATTTTCCATAGATGAGAGAAATCATATGATAGTTGTCTTTCTCTGCTTGACTTATTTCACTTACCATTATCTCCTCCAGTGCCGTCCATGTTGCAGCAAATGTTGAGAATTCGTTCTTTCTGATAGCTGAGTAATATTCCATTGTATATATGGACCACAACTTCTTAATCCAGTCATCTGTTGAAGGGCATCTCGGCTCCTTCCACGATTTAGCTATTGTGGACATTGCTGCTATGAACATTGGGGTGCATATGGCCCTTCTCTTCACTACGTCTGTATTAAAGAAAAAATCTTAATTAAAAAATCAAGAAAGGAGAAATAAGCTTAGGAAAAGTGAGAAAAATAGAAAGTATAAAATAAGACCATAGAAACAAACCCACATATACCCATAATCCCAATAAATGTTAATGGACTAAACCACTAGTTAAAAGACAGAAAATCAGATTAGGGAGTAGGAAATCCAGCTTACCTAGAGAGATACCTAAAATGTAAGGATATAGAAGGACTGAAGTACAACAATAGTAAAGAAACATATCAAGTAAATTAAGAGAAAGCTAGTATCACCATGCAAATTGCAGACAAAATAGACTGTAAGACAAAATATATCAAGTAAATTAAAATGAAAAGAAAGCTAGTACCACTATGCAAATTGCAGACAAAATAGACTGTAAGACAAAACAGACTTTAAGACAAAAGGATAAAAAAGATCATTTCTATTTAGAAAAGTTTCAACTCACCAAGAAGATAGAATAATTCTAGACTTCTGAGCCTAATAAGTAGGACCCAGATAATATTAAAGAAAAATATAATTGTACAGCAATTATTATAACTCCTCCTTGATAATAGAGAATTTAATACAACTCCCTTTTTATTGTTAGCATATCAGATAAAAACTTAGTAAAGATTTGGAATATTTGAACAACAAAATTAGCCAGCTTGATTTAACAGCCAAATGAGTACATTAAAATATTCAGAGGCTTTTCTCTTTTGAAGTGCAGGTGGAATCTTTTAAAAATTGACCACTCGGGGTACCCGGGTGGCTCAGTTGGTTAAGCGTCCAACCCTTGGTTTTTGGCTCAGGTCATAATCCCATGGGTTATGAGATCAAGCCCCAAGTCAAGCTCCTCACTCACTGGGGAGTCTGCTTGAAGATTCTCCCCCTCTGCCCCTCCCCCCACTTGCACAGCTACACGCTCTCTCTCAAATAAATCAATCTTAAAAAAAATCGACTGCTTATTAGGCCATAAAACAAAACTCCAAGTTCAAAGATAGGTAATGTACAAACTGTGAACTCTGATTATGATTCATTTACAAATAATAAAAGGGGTGGGAATTTTGGCTACAACAGCATGGGGAGGCTGGCACATCCTCTTCCCCAAATAAATATAAGCTGGACAAAATCATCAAAAGCGACCATTTCAGGGTCCTGGAAATCAACCAAAGTATACAACAACTTGAGGAACATTGATCATACACAGCTATAAATTTGGGTAAAAAGATGACTCTGCAGCTTTCTTGCTCGTGGGTGCTCCCAACTCCCCTGTCCCATCAGTCAGTACGTAGTTCTCCCAAGGCCATGAAGAGCAGAGCGTTGTTGCCAGAGGAGGTGAACTCTGGTTGGAAGAGCAGTTGAAAATCCAGGCTAGCAGCACTGTCAGTAAAAGTAGTGGACTCAGCAGCAAGAGACAAATGGGGAAAATCCACAGCGCTGCTGGCCTGGGATTATAGTCCTAGAAAGAGCCGGCAGTAAGACAGCCAGAAATTTGACAGAAAAATCCCCCAAATGAGAGAGCTGCAGAATGGCTCAACAAGATCCCCAGACATTCTTGGCTTACTGGAAACCACACATGTATGGGGAAAACCCAAGAGAACTCACAAAAAGGTGAAAGTTAAGGTTGATTTGAACACTGACTGAAGGGCCCTGCATGGCTCAGTCGGTTAAGCATCCCACTTTTGATTTCAGCTCAGGTGGTCATCTCAGGGTTGGGAGATCAAGCCCTGAGTCAGGCTCTGTCCTGGGCGTGGAGCCCGCTTGAGATTCTCTCTCTCCCTCTCCTCTGCCCCTCCCCCACCTCTAAAAATTAAAACAAAAAACTGACTGAACTTGTTAAATGCATTCTCCAACCCCCACACACATTCATTCACCAACAGTCCAAATCATTGGCTGACCACTAAACTGCGCAGGTACCCAGGTAAGCCCTACGAAGCTGCGCTGAAGGTAAAAATCACTGTTAAATTAAAACGCTGAGCAGAGACGTCAACAGTCACATACCCTAGGGGACACAGACTGTATAATTTAAGTCCAGGCGAGTTACTTTCAAGAATGACAACATTGTTGAGGACGGAATCCAAACCTATCTAAACTGCTCCATTTTCAACAAAAATATAAGACGTGCAAAAACTCCCCCCCAAACCGTCACTTATACTGGGGGTGGGGGGGCTGGTCATTAGAAACTGACTCTGAATAGACTCAAATGTTGAATTTAGCAGATAAAGACTTCAAAGAAGCTCTTTAAATATGCATAATAAAGAAACTATTGTTCAAATAATTAAAGGAAAATGTGATAAAAAGGATTTATCCAATAGGGAATATGTGCGGAGAAATAGTCAATTTTAAAAAGAACTGAATAGAAATTCTAGATATTCGAAGTGGCACGAGAAAGAATCAGTGAACTAAAACAGCAATAGAAGTGGCCTAATCTGAAGAACATAGAAAAAAATACTGAAGTGAAACGAACGCACACAGAGTCCTGTGGCACAACATCAAGTGTACCAACGTGTGTGTAATGGGATTTCTGGAAGGGGGAAGAAAGAAAACGGGTAAGAAAAAATATTCAAAGAAAATATGGCTCCAAACTCCCTAAATTTCATAAAAATCAATTTTTAAGAGCTCAATAAATACCCAATTAAGGTTTTTAAAAAAGGGGATGCCTGGGTGGCTCAGTCAGTTGAGCGTCTGCCTTCAACTCAAGGTCATGAGCCTGGGGTCCTGGGATCGAGCCCTGTGTCAGGCTCCCAGCTTAGCGGGGAGTCTGCTCCTCCCTCTCCCTCTGCCTCTCTCCCTGCTTGTGCTCTGGCTCTCTCTCTCAAATAATAAAATCTTTTAGAAAAATGAGAGTGATCCATACCTATACTTATTGTAGTCAACAAAAGTTGTGCAAGGTCTATACACTGGAGACTGCAAAATATCACATAAAGAAATTAAAGACCACCTAAAAGATGAATGCCGTAGTACATTTGTGTATTGTGAGATTCGGTATTGTTAATCAGACAGTTACCTTGATTGACCTATATGTTCAATGCAATCCCTATCAGGATCCCAGCAAGATTTTTTTATACAAATTGACAAGCTTATATGAAAAGGCAAAGGACCTAAAGTAGCCAAAATTGTTTTAGAAAACAACAAAGTTGAGGGAGTTACTCTAATTTCAAAATATACTATAAAACTATAGCCTCAAGACAGTATGGTATTGGTTTGTTTAATGAGAGCACAGAGATCAATAGAACACAATAGAATCAAAAGAAGAAGAACCTACCTTATACTTATGGTCAACTGATTAATACAAAATTTCTAGAAAAGGCAAACCTATAGTGACAGAAACCATCAGTCTTTTTTTTTTTTTCTTTTTTTTCTGAGAGAGAGCGAGCAAGAGAGAAGGAGGGGCAGAGGGAGAGAGAGAATCCTAAGCAGGCTCCATGTCCAGCACAGAGCCTGATGTGGGGCTCATCTCATGACCCTGAGATCATGACCTGAGCCAAAATCAAGATTCAGATGCTTAACCAACTAAACCACCCAGGCACCCCTGAATTAGTAATTATTGTTTTCAAAAATAAAACATCAGAATTCAGAACAACTGAACCCTACCTTAATTACCACAGATAGTTTAAATCTTATATGAATACTTCCAAAGAATCCAAAAAGAGGGAACACACCCCAACTCGGCGTATGATTCCCAAGTCGAGTATAGTACAAGAAAGGCCAATATCATAAATGCAGACATTCCACACACATTAGCACACCACATCTATCAAGAGTAGTGTAAATAGAATTCAACATAATCGAGATGAGTTATCTAAGGAATTTAAGGGTGGCTTAATGTTCAAAGTCTCTTAATGTAGTTTACCTCATTAACTGATCAAAGGATTTTTTTAAAAATTATCTCAATAGGCGCAGAAGCAGCCCTGTTAAAAACATAACAGTCGAGACATGGAAGTGAACTTCCTGAACCTGATTAAGGTTATCCACCTCCAGGCTACAGTAAACATCATTATTACAGAAAAACATTTCTCTTAAAATCAGGAACAATTTCCCCCACCATCACTACTTTTATCAGTATTGTAGGAGAGGTTCTAGCAAGTGCAGTAACACTAGAAAAAGATGCAAAAACATGTTAAGACTCAGGTAATAACAGGGGCGCCTGGGTGGCACAGCGGTTAAGCGTCTGCCTTCGGCTCAGGGCGTGATCCCAGCGTGATGGGATCAAGCCCCGCATCAGGCTCCTCCGCTATGAGCCTGCTTCTTCCTCTCCCACTCCCCCTGCTTGTGGTCCCTCTCTCGCTGGCTGTCTCTCTCTCTGTCCAATAAATAAATAAAATCTTTAAAAAAAAAAAACACTCAGGTAATAAGAAAACACCCGTTATTCACAGGTGATGTGACTATCTGCAATAAACAATCTATAACACATTGGAATGAAGAGAGTCTAGTAAAATGTCCAGATATAAACCAAAATCTATTTCATTTTTATACACTATCCATAGTTAGGAAATGTAACTTTCAAAGTTAACAGATGTCACGCCCACGAGGATGTCTATAACCAAAAGTTAGGAACAAGTGTTGACAAGGGTGTGGGGAAATTGGAGCACTTACGCATGGCTGGTGGGAATGTAAAATGGCACGGCTGTTTTGGAATACAGTTTGGTAGCTCCTTAAAAATGAAACATATAGTTACCGTACGATTCAGAAATTCCACGCTTAGGTGTACACCCAAGAGAAATGAAAACACATGTCCACACAAAAACCTGTACTCAGATGCTCATAGGAGCATTATTCGAAATAGCAAAAACAAAAAATAAAACCAAAGATCCATCAACTGATAAATGGATAAACAAAATGTAGTATATTCATACAATGGAGTATTACCTAGCTGTTAAAAGGAATGAAGTACTAATACGTGCTACAATATGAGGCTAAGTGAAATAAGCTCGACCTAACAGCCGCCATATTGTCTGATCACATTTATATGATGAAATGTCCAGAATGGGCAAATCATAGAGACAGAAAGTGACTTAAAGGAATTAAACTATAGACAATGAAATTAAACTATAAAACAATAACAGAAAGATAGTTGGAAAATCCAATAATACGTGGAGATTAAACATGAATTAGTTAATAGTATTGTACCAATGTTAAATTTCCTGATCTTGATAAATGTACTGTGGTTATGTAAGAAAACGTCCTTGTTCTTAAGAAATATACACTAAAGTATTTACTGATATAGGAGTGCAATGTCTGCCATTTACTCTCAAATGATTCAGAAAAAAATTTTTTTTAAAGATTTTATTTATTTATTTGACAGAGATAGAGACAGCCAGCGAGAGAGGGAACACAAGCAGGGGGAGTGGGAGAGGAAGAAGCAGGCTCAAAGCTGAAGAGCCTGATGTGGGGCTCGATCCCATAACGTCGGGATCACGCCCTGAGCCGAAGGCAGACGCTTAACTGCTGTGCCACCCAGGCGCCCCGAAGTATCTGACTCTTGATTCCGGCTCAGGTATGATCTCAGGGTCATGAGACTGTGCCCCACGTCAGGCTCCACGCTCAGCAGGGAGTCTGCTCGAAATTCTCCCTCTGCCTCTCCCTCTCCCCCCGCCCCCTCTAAAATACATACATAAATAAATCTTTTTAAGAAACAGTTAACAGATGAAACAAAAATACTAAAGAATCTATAGGAAGTGGGCATATGGTTGTTTACTGAGAAATTCTTTTATCTTTGCTTTTGTTTGAAATTTTTCATAATAAAATGTTGGAGAAGAAAGTTAACAAATTAAATGTACAATAATACCAAACTGCTTAGGTAGCTAAGCACTATCTAACAAGAGATCGCAGGCCTTTTATGGGCAAGATCCTACAACATTTTTAAGACATTAAAGAGCACCTAAGGAATGGAACGGCATACGTCATGCTTGAATAGGGCAACTCACTGTCATAAAGATGGCAATTCTACCTGAAAAACTGAAAACAAAACAAAACAACAACAAAACAGGGAATGATAGACCCTAACATGTGTTTTGAGGCAATTAAAAAGCTCATTCTAAAAGACCCAAAAACAGCCAGACACTCCTCGAGAAGAAAAATATGTTAGAGGAGTTGCCATCCAGAAATCAAAGTTTATTTTAAAGCTGTAGTAATTAGTCTCTGTTATATTTGTGCAAGGATATTCTAAGTCACCAGGTGAACAGAATAGAAGACCAGACATCTGTTTCTCGGCTGTCTTATTCACTTTGAAAATCTCTAGTTATTTTTAATAGTCTTGCACCAATGCCTGCTAGTATTAGTATTGCTTAGACTCATAAATTGGGTGGTAGGTTCACAGGCGTTATTATATTCTGTAACTTACATGTGACAAATATTCTGTTATATGCAGCCAGTGTTACTTCAATTACTTTTAAATAAAGCGTAGAAATGTGGCTGGCCTCAAAGAAGCCTCTATCTAGGGATCTGAATGTCATCGGGACATTTCATTTCTATTTCCTGTGCCTATTCTTTCTGCATATAGACTATTTTCTCGGGCTGCCTGTCATCAGAAAGTTCAAATTTGGCTGCAGCTGCTTTGAACTTAGAACTAAGCAGTCACGTGACGACAGTGAAAAAAGGTTTTCCTCCGGCAGCTCCAGTTAAAGCAGTGCTAGGGAAGCATTCCGAGTGGCTAGACTCACACTTAACAAAATACAACACAACACAACACAACAGGTACTCCTAGACCAACCGGTGTCCTAGGAGAATGGAATTCTCAGAATGGAACAGTTAGATCACTGGCCCACCTACGGCCAAGGGGACAATGGGGAAGGATGCAGGGCACACAGAATACTGGGGCACCGCATGTGAGGACAGCAGCTCTGGGGCTGATACTATCAGAGGCTGCCGTTACAGAAGCTTTTCTACAGACAAATCTTAAAATGATCTGTCCTTTAATAGTCCCTGAAGAATTGCCCTGTATTTTCCTCTTTGCAGTAACAAAGAGCCACTTACGTTCAGGAATTAACAGAGAAGTGAAGGGAGTGTATGATTTAAAAACCCGTTTTGTTTTCACGTAGACCATGCTTCAAAACTTAGCATTCTTAAGAAATTTAATAAAAATTATTCACAACGTAGAACCGAAGACGGATCTCAGCACTTACCTCCTTGGCCCTTGACAATTTTTTTACAGCTTTATTTTGTAAAAAGTATAGGTCCTTGGGGCGCCTGGGCAGTACAGTTGGTTGGGCGTCCAACTCTTGGTTTCCACTGGGGTGGTGATCCCAAGGCGGTGGGAGGGAGCCCTGCGAGGGCTCTGCGCTCAGCGGGGCGTGTGCCTGAGACGCTCTCTCCCTCTGCCCCTCCCACCCCACGAGTAAAGGAATAAATCTCAAAAAAGTATAGATCCTTTTGAAAGACCTTCAAGGAATAGAGGAAAGCAAAGATAACCAACATTACCTGAAATCCCGACTATCTAGAGATAATGGTCATTAACATTTGACAACCATTCTTCCAGTCTTCCTAGGCATACGTGCACCGATGGATACGGTTTTATGTAATTGTTGAGCCACCTGGGGAAGAAAATCTATTCCACGCGAACATTTGCTATGACTGTCAAAATGGCTGCTCTCTGACATCGTTCACTGGCGTTTTTGTTGTTGTTCACAGGTAATGTTACGGATGTGTTACAGGAAGCAAAAGTGCATTATATCTCTCGAAAGATGTGTGATTCTGAGCAGAGTTATGGGAACATGATTCCTAATACTTCATTTTGTGCAGGTGATGAAGATGGGATTTTTGATACTTGCCGGGTAAGACCAAATAATTTTCCTTTGAAATATTTTCTAAAGCTAGAAAGAAACTTCAACAAGGCCTTTGATCACTTTCAGAAGTCTTAATTATCAAGTTTACAAGTATTGCACTTTTTCCCCTCCTTTTTAACTACATTCTAACAATCCAAATCCTCTTGCTTTCCTGATACCCTGGTTTCGTGGTTAACTTGAGACAAATTTGCCTTGGATTCTTCTTTTTTTTATTACTACCTTTATTGAGGTATAATTTACATATATGCAATTCACCCATTTAAAGTGTACAACTCAATGGATTTTTAGTGTATTGACAGAGCAGTGGGACCATCATCGTAATCTAATTTTAGAACACTTTTGTCAACCCAAAAAGAAGCCTCTACCCATGAATCACTCCCCATTCTCCTCCCACCTGCCCCTAGACCTAGGCAACCACTAATCCCTATAGATTTGCCTAGTCTGGAAATTTCATGTGAATAGAATCATTCAATATGTAGTCTTTTGTGATTGGCTCCTTTCACTTAGCATAATGTTTCCAAGGTTCATCCATATTGTAGCATGGATTACTACTTTATTCATGTTATTGACAGTAATATTCCATTGTATGGATGTGCCTCATTTTATATCTATTCATTAGCTGATGGATATTTGAGCTAGTTCCACTTTTTAACCATTATGAATGTTGAGTATACATTTTTTTATGTGTAGGCAGGTTTTTGGTTCTCTTGGAAATTCCACCTAGGACTGGAATTGCTGGGTCGATGTTTAACATTTTGAAGAACTGCCAAACTCCATCCCAGAGTGGCTGCAGTATTTTACATTCCCACCAGCAATATGAAGGCTCCAATTTCCCCACATCCTGGTTTGCACTTGTCTTTTTAATCTGAGCCATCCTTGTGGGTATGACGTGGTATTTCATTGTGGTTTTAATTTGTGTTCCCCGGTGACTAATGATGTGGAGCCTTTTTTCATGTAATTATTGGCCAGCCATTTGTAGATCTTTGGAGAAATGTCTATTCAGACCCTTTGCCCATTTTTAAATTGAGTTATTTATCTTCTTATTGTTGAGTATTAGCATTTTTTTATAGATTCTAGATACCAGTCCTTTACCAGATATATGGTTAGCAAATATTTTCTCCCATTCTGTGGTCTCTCTTTTCATTTCCCTGATGTTACCATTTGTAGCACAGAAGTTGTTTTATTTTTGTGAAGTCAATTTATCTTTTGGTTTTGTCTCTTGTGCTTTTTGAATCTATATTTCTCTTTTCCTCACTACTTCTGAATATATCAGCACTTCACTCGCGAGCAGTACCCCATACTCTAACCTTGTCCTACTCATTCTGGTTTCTGTAATCCAGGGTTTATCTTCCCGGTGTCCTTTTCCTTAAAAATTCTGCTGAGTAAAACAGTAGAGAATCTAATTGAGTTGCATTCATAAGCAAAACATCGTCGTTATCAAAAAAATAACTATGCGGGGCACCTGGGTGGCGCAGTCGTTAAGCGGCTGCCTTTGGCTCAGGGCGTGATCCTGGAGTTCTGGGATCGAGCCCCACATCAGGCTTCTGCGCTAGGAGCCTGCTTCTTCCTCTCCCATTCCCCCTGCCTGTGTTCCCTCTCTCGCTGGCTGTCTCTGTCAAATAAATACATAAAAAATCTTAAAAAAAAAAACAAAAAACTATGCAATGCCTACCTTATATAGAGAAACTGAAAACACCTTAGAAATGCAGTCCTTAATCTTCAGGTGCTGAAACTGTTATCTCAAAGTCCTTGTTTTCAGTGAGTAACAGTCCTTAGTAATAGTGTTTTGGTGCACTGACCATCTTGCATAAACCAGGATGGACATCTGTGATTTGTAATAGAATTGAGAGCCCTAGCCATTTATTCCTGCTACCCCGCGCCAGCCGACGTTAACACTTAGAAAGACGCCACCCGTTGCGAGATGCTGGTTTACTCCTCTCCTCTAGTTCGCAAACCACGCACACGCCTTAAAGAATCCTTTATCCATCTTAAAGCTACGCTTTTCATATAAAACATTAAGCAACAGAAGTATCCTACTGGTGTTTACAGTATTTTGCACATTATTTCCTAAATTATATTTCTCCTGAGTAATTGTACTAAAAAATCCAAACAATGTGATTTATACAATTCTGGTTCAAAACCATGCAGATAGTTTATTCACCAGCTTTATGGCTCCTCTAAATATCAGGCCAGACTGAATGCCTCCTGTCTGAGTTGGAATATAAAACTGAAAATCTATGGATCTTTATAACTTGAAGGTATATTAAAAATGTGTATTTATATAAATGTATGATTAATGTGATTAATTTATTCCAGCTTTACTGTTGTTTAAAGATTGCTAGAAGCAACTAACCCTATTTGGGGACTTTTTTAATAGGGCGATAGTGGTGGACCATTAATGTGCTACTTACCAGAACATAAACGATTTTTTGTAATGGGAATTACCAGTTACGGATATGGCTGTGGTCGAAAAAATTTTCCTGGTGTCTATTGTGGGCCATCCTTCTACCAACAGTGGCTGACGGATCACCTCTACCGGGCAAGCAATACCGGCATATTTAACATAAATATTCTACTCGGACAGGTCCTTGTAGCCTCGGGTTCTGTTGTCTTACTAGCAATTCCATAATGAAATTCTGAAGAATCTTTGTTTTGCATTGTGTCCCTCTCCATGTTCTATATAATGAATATCGTTTATCCTTTGGGCAAGTAATTGCCCACTTTACAGTCCTCATGTGAACGTTTTTTGGAACAAAAGGATTGTGACATATTAAATATGTGGTTATAAATTTGGCACTGAATCACATGCTTCTTTGATATATTTTGATGATTTTTTATGTTATAATCATAATTTCACATTTGGAATATCTTCCTAGAGTTTGTATAGAATATTCAGTTATTAAATATATACCTTACATATAAATGCCAAATAATAAAGAGTTTATAATTAAAATGAAAGCTGTTCTTCTGTTAAGTTAATCAAAACCATGTCCTTTTAAGTTAGATTTTATTTAAAGCCATTTATTTGATATATATTTTTTAATTATCTTCTTTCTGGTTCCAAAGTATACTTGGAGAAAGAGTATTTGCTATTTTTAAAACTCTAATTGAAACAATTTATGCCAAAAAAGAATGATGGTTCAGACACCCCCAAATAATTTACTTCTTATTTAAAAATTTATAATGTGACTTTCTTACAGCTTTTACCTACTTTTTAAACGTAGTTTCTAGAATCCCATGCTTGAATTTTGTATTCTTTGGGCTCTCTGAATTAACTGTGAGGAGAGGTGGCTAAAATGCTCGCTAGGTAAAGAGGGAATCCAACTTGAGATAAACTTTATGGTGACTAATCTATAAATTAAGTTATTTAAAACAAAAGAACAAGTTGATTGAATTAGTATCTACTATTAATAAATTCACATCTCTTTTGAACTTTGGGAACCCATGTAGTAAAGGAGAAATAATTTTCTCATCCTTGTTTTTATATTCAACTAGCTAAAACCAAGCATTTTGTTTTTGTTGTTGTCATTTTGTTTTGCTTTAACCTAATTTCAGGGTTTAACTGAAAGTAAACATGAGTTTCCATTTACTAATTCTCTTGGCAGGGGGGGCGCCTGGGTGGTTCAGTTGGTTAAGCATCCAACTCTTGATTTTTGGCTGAGGTCATAATCTCATTGAGCCCAGCATTGGGCTCCATGCTGAATGGGGAGCCTGCTTGAGGGTCTCTCACTCTCTCTCCCTCTGCCCCTCCCCTCCCTAGTCGTGCTCAAGTGCGTGCGTGCACACACACAGGTACGTTCATGCACTCTCTCGCCCTCTCTCTCTCTCTCTCAAAAAAAATTCTCTTAGGGATCATTACTGGTTTAATGCTCAAGAAGTAGAAGATTGTGATTTTTATAAGCTTATAAGCAACACTGCCGGGATACTGACTGTTCTTTCTTAAAAGAGACCCTACGTTACCCATTAACAAGGTCTTATAAGGAATTCGTTGGTAATGCTTGCATAGCAATCAGCATAATGTATTAGTCTTTTCCTATTTATACTATCTGAGTACCATTCAGATTCACTTGATAGCCCCGAATGTTAATATTAAGGAACTCTTCTAAAATACATTGACAGCAAGCTCTTGTTTTTCACTTCAAAGCAATGTCTTAATCACCCTTTAGGTATGTATTTCTAATCAGGCAGGAGCTGCTACCAGCAACTGCTTATCTTTTGCCCAGCTTAGATCACTTACGTCAGGCAACTGGAATTCAGTTATATAACATTTCCCTCCACCAAAAGAGACGATTAGAATACAGACTGCAATTTTATGTTTAATTTTTTGAGTCTAGTTGACACACAGTAACAAAATGGCAATAAGTACATACTTATCAGTAATTACTTTAAGTGTAAATGGACTTAATTCTTCAATAAAAAGACATCGGGTCACTGAATGGATTAAAAAAAAGAAAAGACCCACCTATATGGTACCCACAAGAGACTCGTTTCAGACTAAAGACACATGCAGACTGAAAAGTGAAAGCCTAGAAAAACATATACCATGCAAATGGAAGAAGAAAAAAAAGGGCCAGGGTAGCAATACTTATAACAAACAAAATAGACTTTAAAACAAAGACCGTGGATGCAAAAACCCTCCACAAAATATCAGCAAACTGAATTCAACAATACATTAAAAAGAATCATTTACCACAATCAAGTAGGATTTATTCCAGGGATGCAAGGATGTTCAATGTTTGCAAATCAATCAGCATGATACATCACATTAACAAGAGAAAGGATAAAAGCCATATTATCATCTCGACAAATGCCAGAGTGTTTGACAAAATACAATATCCATTCATGCTGAAAAACTCTCAACAAAGTGGATTTAGAGGTATGCTTCAACATAATAAAGGCCATATATAACAAAGCTACAGCTAACACCATACTCAATACTGAAAAACTGAGCTTTTTCTCTTAGATTGGGAACAAGACAAAGATGTCTACTCTTGCCACTTTTATTCACTATGGTACTGAAAGTCCCAGCCACAGCAATCAGACAAGAAAAAGGAGTAAAAGGCATTCAACTTGGTAAGGAAGAAGTAAGACTGTCACTATTTGTAGATGACATGGCATCATATAAAAAAAAGCCCTAAAGTCTCCACCAAAAAACTACTAGAACTAATAACTGAACTCAATAAAGCTGCAAAATATAAAATTAATATGTAGAAATTTGCTGCATTGCTATATACTTATAATGAAATAGCAGAAAGGGAAATTAAGAAAATCATCACACTTACAACTGCCCAAAAACAATAAACTACCTAGGAATAACTTCACCAACTGTGCTCTGAAAATCATAAAACACTGATGAAAGAAATTGAAGACAAATCAAATAAATGGAAAGATATACCACACTATGGTTAGCACGCACTAGTTAATTTTGTTAAAATGTCCTTAGTACCCAAAGCAATTAGATCCAACATAATCCCTGTCAAAATACCAATAGCATTTTTCACAGAACTAGAACAAATAACCCTAAAATTTGTATGGAACTAAAAAACATCCTGACTAGCCAAATCAATCTTAAGAACAAAAATGAAGGTATCACACTCCCAGACTTCAAACTGTACTACAAAGCTCTAGTAGGAAAAATACTATGGTCATGGAACAAAAATAGAGACATAAATCAATAGAACAGAATAGAAAGCCCAGAAATAAACCCATGTTTATATAGTTACTTAAAAAGAGGCACAAACATACTATGGGGGACAAGACAGTCTCTTCAGTAAATGGTGTTAGAAAAACATATGCAAAAGAAAGCATATATGCAAAAAAAAAATGATACTGGACCACTTTCTTACACCATATAGAAAAACAAATTCAAAAGTCAATTAAAGACTTACATGAAAGGCCTGAAACCATAAAAATCCTAAAAACATAGGCAGTAATTTCCTGGACATTGGTTTTATTTAAGATTTTATTTGTTTATTTATCAGAGAGAGAAAGAGCGAGTGAGCACAAGCAGGGGAAGCGGCAGGCAGAGGGAAAAGGGGGCTCCCCACTAAGCAAGGAGCCCGATGTGGGACTCTGATCCCAGGCCCCTGGGATCATGACCTGAGCAGAAGGCAGATACTTAACCAACTGAGCCACCCAGACGTCCCTGGACATTGGTTTTAGCAATCTTTTTTTGGATCTGCCTCCTCAGGCAAGGGCAACAAAACCAAAAATAAACAGTTGGGACTACATCAAATTAAAAAGATTCTGCAAAGTAAAGGAAACCTTCAGCAAAATGAAAAAGCAACCCACTGAATAGGAGAAGATATTTGTGAAGTATATATTCAATAAGGGGTAAATATCCAAAATATATAAAGAACTCATGCAATGCAACACCAAATAACCACAATGTGATTTAAAAATGAGCAGAAGACAGGGGCACCTGAGTGGCTCAGTCGGTTAAGCATCCAACTCTTGGTTTCAGCTCACGTCATGATCTTGCGGTCGTGGGATCGAGCCCCATGTCAGTCTCTGCGCTCAGCACAGAGTGTGCTTCAGATTCTTTCTCCCTCTCTGCCCCCCGCACTCACTCTTTCTCTCTCTCAAATAAATAAAATCTTTTTAAAAAATAGGCAGAGGACCTGAATAGACATTTTCCCAAGAAGACACACAGATGGTCAACAGACACAAGAAAAGATGCTCAACATCACTCATCATCAGGGAAACGCAAATCAAAACCACAATATCACCTCACACCTGTCAGAATGGCTAGTATCAAACCCTCATGCACTAATGGTGGGAGTGTAAATTGGTGTAATCACTATGGAAAACCCTGTGGAGATTCCTCAAAAAATTAAAAATAGAAATACCATACAATCCAGCAATTCCACTATTAGGTATTTACCCAAAGAAAATGAAAACATCAATTTGAAAAGATATATACACCCCTGTGTTCCTTGCAGCACTATATGCAATAGCCAAGATATGGAATCGACCTAAGCGCCCACCAACACATGAATGGGTAAGGAAGTTTAGTGTGGGGTGCTCCTCAGCCATAAAAAGAGTGAAACCTCGCCATTTGCAACAACATGGATGGACCTGAAGGGTATTATGTTAAGTGAAATAAGTCAGACAGAAAAAGACAAATACGTATGATTTCACTTATATGTGGACTCTTAAAAACGAAACAAATGAACAAACAAAACAGAGACTCGGAAATACAGAGAACAAAGTGGTGGTTGCCATAGGGGAATGGGCAAAACAGGTGAAGGGGATTAAGAGGTACAAACTTAATTGCAATAAAATAAATAAGGATATAGAGTATACAGTGAAATAGAGTATAGCATAGGGAATGTAGTAAATAATATTGTAATAACTTTGTTTCTTTAATGTGACATTTCTCATTTTCACAATCAGAAAGTCAAATAGCAAATATCAGCACTTTTACAACAGCAAAGACCTTTCCACTTCTCCATTCACACAAGCTTGTACCTTGCTTCTTTTGCTCATTACTTAATGAGGACCAATCTGAACTGAGGGTCTCTGAGAGGGTAGGGGGTTAATTTTATTGTCTTTTTTCTTTTCTTTTTTTCCCAGTAACATTTGCATCCCCTCTTTTATTTATTATTCAGAATTTAAGCCATCATCTTCAAACATACAGGAAAGCTAGTCATATGTGAAATATTTATAAATGAATTAAGCAGTACAAAGAAAAATTCTTAAATTAGTCCAAGTTTCACATGATTTTTTTTAAAGTAATCTCTATACCCAAGTTGGGGTTTGAACTCATGACTCCGAGATCGAGTCACACACTCTATCAACTGAGCCCCCCAGGCGTCTCCATTATTGTAATAACTTTGTAATAGAAGATAACAACATTTATGGTGGTGAGCATTTTGTAATGCATATAAATGTTGAATGAGTATGTTGTACACCTGAAAGTAATATAATATTGTATTATGTATGTCAACTGTCCTTCAATTAAAAAAAAAAAAACACAACAACAACAAACAACCAGGACACCTGGGTGGCTCAGTGGGTTAGTGTCTGACTATGGATTTTGGTTCAAGTCATGATCTCAGGGTCGTGAGACTGAGCCCCACATCGGGTTCCACACTGGGTATGGAGCCTGCTTAAGACTTCCCTCTCCCCCTGCCCTTCTGCACCCCCCCACCCCGCTCTCTCTCACTCTCGCTCTCCCCCTCCCAATCAAACAAAACAAAACTCTTCGACAAAACAGGAAAGAATGTCCAATGGAAAAAAGTCTCTCTAGCAAATGGTGTTGGGAAAATTGGACAGCAATATGGGGAAGAATGAAACTGGACCGCTTTCTTACACCATACACAAAAATAAATTCAAAATGGACGAAAGACCTAAATGTGAGACAGGAAACCATCAAAATCCTACAAGAGAACACAGTCAGCAACCTCTTTGACCTCAGCCACAGCAACTTCTTACAAGGTAAGTCTCCAGAGGCAAGGGAAACAAAAGCAAAAATGAACTACTGGGACATCATCAAGATAAAAAGCTTCTGCACAGCAAAGGAAACAATCAACAAAACTAAAAGGCACCCTACGAATGAGAGAAGATATTTGCAAATGACGTACCTGATAAAGGGTTAGTATTCAAAATCTATAAAGAACACCCCAAAAAACACAAATAATCCAGTTAAGAAATAGAATATATGTATAGACTTCTTTCCAAAGACGACATCCAGATGGCCAACAGACACATGAAAAGATGCTCAACATGACTCATCATCAGGGAAATGCAGATCAAAACCATGATGAGAGGGGCGCCTGGGTGGCACAGCGGTTAAGCGTCTGCCTTCGGCTCAGGGCGTGATCCAGGTGTTATGGGATCGAGCCCCACATCAGGCTCCACTGCTGTGAGCCTGCTTCTTCCTCTCCCACTCCCCCTGCTTGTGTTCCCTCTCTCACTGGCTGTCTCTATCTCTGTCAAATAAATAAATAAAATCTTAAAAAAAAAAAAAAAACCATATTATCTCACACCTGCCAGAATGGCTAAAATTGATAACACGGGAAACAATAGATGATGGCGAGGATGTGGAGAAAGGGGAACCCTCTTACACTGTGGGTAGGAATGCAAATTGGTGCAGGCACTGTGGAAAACAGTATGGCGGTTCCTCAAAAAGTTAAATAGAGCTACCCTATGATCCAGCAATTATACTTCTAGGGATCTACCCCAAAGGATACAAAAATACTGATTCAAAGGGGCACATGCACCATTATGTTTATAGAAGTACCATTAACAATAGTCAAATTATAGTAAGAGCCCAAATGTCCATTGACTGATGAATGGACAAAGAAGATGTGGTATATATCTACAATGGAATATTACTCAGCCATCAAAAAGAATGAGATCTTGCCATTTGCAACAACATGGATGGAGCTAGAGTATATTATGCTAAATAAAATAAGTTAGAGAAAGACAAATACCATATGATATCACTCATATACGGAATTTAGGAAACAAAACAGATGAATATAAGGGAAAGAAAAAAAAAGAGGGAGGCAAACCACAAGAGACTCTTAACTATAGGGAACAAACCGAGGGTTGCTGGAGGGGAGGTGGGCAGGGGATGGGTGAAATAGGTGATGGGGATTAAGGAGGGCACTTGTTATGATGAGCACTGGGTGTTAAATGTAAGTGATGAATCACTAAATTCTACTCCTGAAACCAATATTACTGTATGTTAACTAACTAGAATTTAAATAAAAATTTGGAAAAACAAAAACCTCTAGCTAAATTGACCAAAAAAAAAAAAAGACACAAAATATCAGTATCAGTATGGAAAAGAAAGCATGTCTATAGATCCTACAGATATTAAAAGGATTAGAAGAGAATACTGTGAACAACTCTGTACCAATATATTCAACAATTTAGACTTGTTACGGTGGCAAACTTCTGAAAGACACGTTACCAAAATAGACACAAGAAGAACTAGAAAATCTTAATATTCCTGTATTTACTAAGGAAATTAAATTTGCAATGAAAAATAAACGATATGTATATTTATATAATTTTTAAAATTTCAAAATTTTATTTTAAAATGCAAATTACTTAGAATTGTCAAAACAATTCTGCGGATGAAGAACAAAGTCAAAGAACTTAGACTACCTGATTTCAAGATTTTCTATAAAACCACAGTAATCAAAACAGTGTGTTCCTGGCATATGGATGGACAAACAGACAATAAAGGAGAACAGAATTCCCAGCAGTAGACCCACGCGTATATGGGCGACTGATTCTCAACAAAGTTGCCAAGATAAGTCAATGGAGGACGGGATGGTCCTTTTGACAAATTATGCTGGAGTAACTACGTATCCATACAGAAAAAATACTAACATTTAGGCTATATACTTTAAACTTATAAAGTGCTTTCTGTCAATTATATCTCAATAAAACCAGAAAAAAAATCAACCTTGTCCTTTACCGCATATCCCATATATTAAAAAAAGAAAAAAAAAAACTTCAATTGAATCAGACCTAACCTAAATACAAAATCTAAAACTATAAAACATGTAGAAAGAAAATATAAGAGAAACTTTTTACAACCATAAAATAGGCAAGGGTTTTTAGGGGGAAAAGTCATGGGCCATAAGAAGAAAATGTACAAATTGGACTTTATCAAAATAAGACACAGCTAAGATAATGACAACATGGATGGACTTTAACGGCGTTTTTTTTTAAGATTGATTCATATTTAAAGACTTATTTATTTGAGAGAAAAAGAGAGAGAGAGAGCGGGAGAGGGGCAGATGGAGAGGGGGAGAGAGAATCCCAAGCTGACTCCCTGCTGAGTGCAGAGCCCGACTCGGGGCTTGATCCCACAACCCCAACATCGTGACCTGAGCTGAAACCAAGAGTCAGACGGATGCTCAACTGACCGAGCCACCCAGTCACCCCTTAACGGTATTCTAGGTGAGATAAGAGAAAGACAAATGCCATATGATTTCACTTACATGTAAGAAAAGGAAGGAAGGAAGGAGGAAGGACGGAAGGAAGCAAGGAAGGAAGGAAGGAAGGGAAAACCAACCCCACAAAAAAGAAGAAAAAAAAAAACAAATTCATTATTGAACAGATTGGTGGTTGCCAGAGGCAGAGGAAGAGAGGACAAGATGGGGACAGTGCTAAGAGAATAAAAACACAAGCCACAGACTAGGGAAAAAATCACGCATTTGGTAAATGACTTATACTGAGAATGTACAAAGAATTCTCAATCTTCAATATGAACCCAATTTAAAAATGGGCAAAATATTTGAACAGACACCTTATCAAACAATACACACAAATGGCAAATAAGCCCATTAAAGGTGCTCAACATCATTAATCATCAGGGAAATGCAAATTAAAAGTACAATGAGAGACTACTACATGCCTTTTAAAATGGCTAAAATTTAAAAAGACAACCACACCAAGTATTGCTGAGGGTGTAAGCAGCTAAATCTCTCCTACCTTTACAGTGGGAATATAAAATGTTATACCTGCTTTGGAAAACAGTTTGGCAGTTTCTTAAAAAGTTAAATATTTGCCTACCATGTAACCCATACATTCTATTCGTAAGAATTTATCCAAGAGAAATGAAGGCCTATGTCCCCACAAAGACCTGTACACTAACGTTCACGTTAGCTCAATCTGTACAAGCCAAAAACAAAGAAACAACCCACATGTCCATCAACAGGTGAACGGATAAACAAACTGTTATCCATCCATACAAGGGAATGCTACTTAGCAATAAAATCAATGGATTCATGCAACAATGTTGCTGACCTTCCAAATAATTATGCTGAGTGAAAGGAGTCAGACCAAAAACGCACATGATTCCATGGTAATGCCGGATTCCATTTACTTAAAATTCTAGGAAATGTGTATCCATCTCTAGTGACAGAAAACAGATCAGTGCTTGCCTTGGAATGAGGAGGGCAGGAAGAAGAGATTACAAAAGGGCAATGGGAAACTTTTGGGGGTGATGGATACGTTCATTACTTTGAAGTGATGGCATCACAAGTCTGTACATAGGCCAAAATATATTGCACTGTACACTTTATGTAGTTTATTATATCAATTCCACCTCAAAAAAGCTGTTAAAAATGGAAACGAGATAGTATTTATAAAATATGTATAGGATATAACAATAATGAAACAACAGAACACTCCTGTATCCATCACCCAGTTTAAAAAAGTAAATGTCACCAGGGCCACCTGGGGGGCTCGGTGGATAAGCCTCTGACTCTTGATTTCAGTTCCGGTCATGATCTCAGGGTTGTGGGATCCAGCCCAGCCCAGGGCTCCCCACTCCCAGGAGTCTGCTTAAGATTTTCTCTCCCTCTGCCCCTCCTCCCCCCCCCCCCCCCCCCCCCCCCTCACGCTCTCTAAATAAAATCTTTTAAAAAGAAAAAAAGGTTACTATTATTTTTGAAAATTTCTGTGTTCCCTGACCCACTCTAAAGCCAAGGCTTTCTTGTTAAAAACAGATGAATGCTTGAAACTATTTTCTGTACACTTTAGGTTTTTAGTTTCCCAAAGATGAGTATTCTGCGGACGATTTTTATCTAAATTAGCTGAGTAACGTAGCAGTCCTGCACAATTTGAAGATGAAACTTCCCCTTTAAAAAACGGGCGGGCCAAAACAATGACTTAAAAATAACCCTGTTGAGTTATGAATGTCTGAGAGCCTCAGCCCAGAATGCAAAAGGGGGACATTCTTATTGACTGTGGCCAAGCAAGCGTGTCTAGTCACTTCCTCTTTTTAAAAAAACGGCGTCGGGGAACGAGAGGGACCAAAGGGTTAGTAGGAGGGGGGCACTTGGCAGCCGCCCTCCGGTAGGGTTTCACCAGGCTCCACCCACAGATTCTGTTTTCTTTGCAGATGTCATTGGAGCACCCGGAGAGGGCGTAAGTGCGCTGTGCTTATAAAACTGCGGCTGGAAACTCGCAGCAGCCCTAACCCAGCCAAGGAGAAGCGAGCGCTGCGTTGGAATAAGGGACTGTGATCAATTTTCCTTCTAAAGGAAGCTGGGAACCTTCTCCTTTTGCTTCATGAAAACTAAGCTGAATCTTTTGCCAAACGCCTATAAATTAGGTGAAACGGGCCTCTCGCCCCTGATTTGACTTCCACGGCGTCTCTCTCTCTCTCCCAGCCGGTTCTTTCCTCTGCAGTTGATTGGCTCTGGAGTGTGGCCAGAGCTCTTCCTCTCGCAGTAAAGAAGTCCAGGGTAACTGGTCGCTCGCTGTCTCCTGAGTGATGGCTCTCACCATCTTCATCCTCAGGCTCTTCGTCTACATCCTGGCATCTCCCATGTTCCTGCTGAACTTTCTGGGCTTGTGGAGCCAGATATGCAAAAAATGGTTCCCCCACTTCATGCAGAGGTTCACCGTGATATACAATGAGCAGATGGCAAGCAAGAAGCGCGAGCTCTTCGGCAACCTGCAGGACTTTGTGGGCCCCTCCGGGACACTCTCCCTGCTGGAGGTAGGCTGCGGCACCGGGGCCAACTTCAAGTTCTACCCGCCGGGATGCAGGGTGACTTGTATTGACCCCAACCCCAACTTCGAGAAGTTCTTGATCAAGAGTGTTGCGGAGAACCAACACCTGCAGTTCGAGCGCTTTGTGGTGGCTGCGGGAGAGAACATGTCGCAGGTGGCCGATGGCTCCGTGGACGTGGTGGTCTGTACCCTGGTCCTGTGCTCGGTGAAGAGCCAGGAGCAGATGCTCCAGGAGGTGCGCAGGGTGCTGAGGCCGGTGAGTGAGGGGTTGTGAGGAGGACTGGGTGGTGGCAGCCCTATCACCTAGGCAGTTCGGTCAGTTTCAGGCGGATCAAACACTCAAACACAAAAAGTAAGGCTACTGGAGATGGCACTGTTGAATTTTTAAAAATCTTAGAGTCAGAAAGAAGCCATAAAGGGAAAGACTGATTCTGAGTACATAAAATTTAAAAACTTCTACAGAGAGAGAGAGAGAAAAAAAAAAGTACCGTAAATGATGTAGCAAAACATAGAAGTAGTATTTGCCCGGGAGGATAGACAAAAAGGTTAACTGCCTTAATTTCATTTATTTATTTTTAAAGATTTTATTTATTTGTCTGAGAGAGAGAGAGAGCACAAGCAGGGCGAGCAGCAGGCAGAAGGAGAAGCAGGCTCCCCACTGAGCAAGGAGCCCAATGTGGGACTCCACTCCAGGGCCCTGAGATCATGACCAAAGGCAGATGCTCAACCGACTGAGCCACCCAGGCGCCCCTCCTTCATTTTAAAAGACACTGCAAGGGATCAATAGGATTTTTTACAAATAAGAAAAACAGAAGAGAAAAATAGGCAAACAGCAGGAACAGAAATATAAATAAAAATAGTCAGTTACAGGAATGCCTGGGTGACTCAGTGGGTTAAGGAGGAACTCTTGATTTCCGCTGGGGTTCTAATCTCAGGGTAGTGGGATCACGCCTCGCCTCCGGCTGGAGCTGGGCATGGAGCCTGCTTGGGATTCTCTCTCTCTCCCTCTCTCTCTGCCCCTCCCCCACTTCCTCCCTCGCTCTCTTAAAAAAAAAAAGCCAATTATTTGATAAAAATGCTCAACCTTACACACAAAGAAACTAAAGCAAGATACATTTTTACCTATTATACTGTCAGAGGCTTTTAAGGTCAATATGGTATTGGGGTTTGTTTGAGAGGCAGAATACCCCCATAGCACTGGAGGAAGTGCCCTCTTTGGAGGGTAACTTGATAATATTCAAAACTTAAAGTGTACATAGTCTTTTAGCCAGTAGTAATTTATCCTATAGCTATACAGCAGAAATACGCAAAAACTTGTCTATATGCAAAGACATTCACTGGAGTATTTGTAACAGCACAAATTGGAATTATCCTAAATGTCCATCAGTAGGAGGCTGTTCAAGTAAATTGTCTGCCACATAGTATAAAAAAATTCTGTGCATCTGTTAAAAAGAACAAGGAAGAGTTATCTATGTTAATATGAAAAACTCCCCGAGATAATGTTAAATGACAAAAAGCAATAAAAACATAGACTATTAGAGTATAAGCCCATTGTGTGAGGGCTTATACCCACACACATACGTACATATACGTATGTCTGTATGTTCATGGGAATGATAGACAAGAAACTTTTTTTAAAAACATTTTTATTTATTTGTCAGAGCACAAGCAGGGGGAGCAGCAGCAGAGGGAGAGGGAGAAGCAGGCTCCCCACCGAGCAAGGAGCCCAATGCAGGACTCGATCCCAGGACCCTGGGATCATGACCTGAGCTGAAGGCAGACACTTAACCCACTGAGCCACCCAGGTGTCCCTTATCCACCTGTTTCAGAGAGAGAGAGAGAGCACATGGGGGACAGGCAGAGGGAGAGAGAGAGTCTCAAGCAGACTCCATGCTGAGCCAGAGCTGACATGGGGCTCAATCCCACGACCCTGAGGTCATGACGTGAGCCGAAATCAAGAGTCAGATGCTTAACCAACTGAGCCACTCAGGTGCCCTGAGATGTTCTGATTTTTACATCCAAATGCTGGGTTCTTATGTCCTAAGACAGGGCAGTGAGTGGGCAAGGCTAGTAAGTGTTTTGTTGACAGTGTTACCCCTACAAAGGAAGTAATGCTTACCTGCATTTTCTAGCAATCCTAATGAGATCTCATTCTTGGTCATCTCCCTTAGCTCCGGTGAGGCACCCGCCCTCTGCTGAACGTAACCAGGAGCTTTATCACAGTGTCATTTAACCCTCACAACAGTCCTTTAAAGCAGAGACTGTCTTCATGGTGTGTTGAGGAAACAGAGGTTGGTTGAGAAACTTCCTCAAGGTTACACAGCTAGTGGCTCTGACTTTCTCGAATGCAAATACTCTTACTGCTGCATCACAGTGCTTGTCATCAGGGCCTTATCATCTCTCCGACTTCAATATTTCTACCACTTTTGCTGGCTGCTCTCCCTCTGCCCATCTCTAAATACTGGACTTTCTTTTTTGGCTCTCATTTCACTTAAATACAGCCCCAAGGCAATCTCATGGACCTCCCCCCCCACCCCCACCCCTGCCAAAGTTGTCAATGACCCTGCGTACCCAGGTAGTTTCCAAATCTAAATACCTAGCCCAGATCTTTCTTCTAACCCCAAACCTGCATATCCAGCTCTCTATGCAACGGTCACCTGAATGGGTGACAGGCATCTCTTGCTTAACTTGTGTTACCCCAAGGGCTACATCCGCCTCCCCAGACCTGGGCCTCCTCCTGTTCTCATCTACGGAAAATTTTTTTTTTTTAACCCACTCAGGAAATTCCAGGTTTTCCAATCCTGAACACAGGTCTTACACCTAACCACAGAACTGGGAAACTGCCACCTCCCCGCTCTCTGTCTGGGACACGCAAGGCTCGAGTAGCCAGAGGAGGCTAAGAAGAGTGTGACCATCACTACGGGTTTTAGAGGGGATTTGGAGGTCCCTCTCCCCTTACTCCCCATCGAGGTAGAAGGGGAGAAGCCTTCCGAAGTCCTTCTGAGAACGTATAACGTCTATCTTGTCTGTATGTCACCCACATTTATAGGACTGTTCTAGATGAAAACAGCGGTTGCTAATTCCTACGGGACAGTGATTTACACATTATATCCACTGAATAAAATCCCTGACGATACGGTGGTACAGTGACTTCAGTAATGCTTCTAGATGCTTCGGTATTTTCATTCATCACAGTATTTACATCCTTGTGACAACGGTAGGGAAGTATAAGATGTGACTGTTTAGCCTCAGGCAGTGCTGGGGGTGGACTCAGACTCTCTCACAGGTTTGCGAAGCAGAACCCAAGAACAATGTTCAGATGAAGTTAAAAAAAAAAAAGTTTTTAAGAAGAAGAAGTTAAAAAAAATTGTTAAAAGGCAAACAACTTGGGTGCCTGGTTGGCTCGGTCAAAGCATGTGACTTTTTTTTTTTTTTAAGATTTTATTTACTTATTTGAGAGAGAGCGAGCGAGCGCGCGAGCACAAGCAGAGGAGGGGCAGAGGGAGAAGCAGACTCCCCACTGCAGGGAGCCCAACAGGGGGCTGGATCCCCGGACCCTGGGATCACGACCTGAGCGGAAGGCAGCTGCTTAACAGACTGAGCCACCCAGGTGGGACTCTTGATCTCGAGGTTGTGAGTTTAAGCCCCATGTTGGGTGTAGAGATTCCTTAAAAATAAAATGTTAAAAAAAAGAAAAGGCAAACAACAAACTGGGGGAAACGTTTGTACGTAGTCTTATTATACTAAATGCCCTCACTAAGCAGTAAGAAAAACCCAACACCCTATTAGAAAACTGGTAAAGGACATCAACAGACGAAACAGAAGTCCAAATCACCAATAAGGTTTAGCAAAAAAAAAAGTTATATATATTAAGAAATTAAAGATATGCATATTATTGAAAATGAAATACCATTTCACCCATCAAACTGACAGGATAGAGGAAAAAGGACTGATGAGTCTGTTGGAAATGGGCACTCGCACCCATTGCTCGTATGAATGTAAACTTGCGATGACTCTTCCAAAGGGCAGTCTGACAACCTGCACCGACAGCTTTAAGAAGGCACAGACCTGGGCGCCTGGGTGGCTCAGTTGGTCAAGCATCTGCCTTCGGCTCAGGGCATGACCCTGGGGTCCTGGGATCCAGGCCTGCCAGTCATGTCGGGCTCCCTGCTCAGTGGGGAATCTGTTTCGCCCTCTGACCCTCCCCGCCATGCTCTCTCTCTCAAATAAGTAAAAATATTTTAAAAATAAAGAATAAATAAACTAATTAATTAAATCTTCAAGGTGGCACAGACTTTTGACTCAGCAGTTCCACTTTTTAGCAAGTTACTTATTTGGAAATAGAGATGGGCACCAAGATGTATATGGATAAAGATAGACACTATAATAGTATTTACAATAATGAAAAATTAGAAATAACTTCAATGAGAAGGATTAAGAGATGGTGCCCTCAGTGGCGTGAAATACTGTGTAAAGAGCTTTTAAATAATGTTTTAGAACAATATTCAAATGCATAAATAAAATAAAGCCGGTTACAAAACAGAAGGGACATTCTAGTCCCAGTTTTAGGGAAAAGAGGCATAATCACACGATGTACACACAAAATCTTAACAGCAGTTCCCTTGAGAGGAAGAATAGTCCTTGTTTTTCTGTTTAGACTTTTTACATTCCCTAAGATCCACATATGGGCGAGGCAGTATTACCAGCCTCCGGAGCCAGACTGTCCAGGTTCAAACCAAACCTGATCTGACATTTATAAGCTGTGTGACCTTGGGCAAGTTGCTCTTTCTTGTGTGACTCATTTTCCTCATCGGTAAAAATAGGAATGATAATACTTACCGAAGAAGTGTGTCATAAGGATTAAAGCAGTGGATACGTGATCGGCATTAAGGGTAGGACCTTGCAGGCAGGAGCTGCCACAAGTTTTAGCTATCATGACATATTGCTTTTATGATCAGAAAGTATGTGTTAATTGCGTTAGATTGGCAGCTCTGGATTAAATTTGACAGAAACTAAGAAACAGCCTCTTAGGGGTGCCTGGGTGGCTCAGTCGATAAGCATCTGCCTTCGGCTCAGGGCGTGATCCCGGCGTTCTGGGATCGAGCCCCACATCAGGCTCCCCCGCTATGAGCCTGCTTCTTCCTCTTCCACTCCCCCTGCTTGTGTTCCCTCTCTCGCTGGCTGTCTCTCTGTCAAATAAATAAACAAAATCTTAAAAAAAAAGAAAAGAAATGGTGTCTTAGTAAGTGCTAATGTATCCACGCCTTCTCATGAAGTTAGCCTTTAGGGCCCCTGAAATCGAAGCTTCCATCATCTTATAAACCTGTTCTTCCAAAACTAGAATCCTGTTTTTTGTTGTTTTTTTTTCCTTTCTCAGGGAGGGGCTTTCTATTTCCTGGAGCATGTCGTAGCTAAGAGCTCAAGTTGGAATTACTTCTGGCAGCAGATCCTGCATCCTTGCTGGTACATGCTGTTTGACGGGTGCCACCTGACCAGAGAGAGCTGGAAGGCGCTGGAGCGCGCACGCTTCTCCGAGCTCAAGCTGCAGCACTTCCAGGCTCCTCTGTCCTGGGAGCTGGTGCGCCCCCACGTCTGTGGGTATGCTGTGAAGTAACCCGAGTGGGGAGCAGAGAGCCAATGGCTCATAGCTTCAGGCTACACTTGTACACTTAAAATCCTAATTGGAACAAAGGAAATCTTTGGGTTTTTTTTAAGGTAAAGTTGCATTTCATCCCTAAGAATTTATGTTATAACCTCTTTGGCCATTTTCTGTCGTCTCCCAAGAGGGTCAAGACCAAACCAAAGCAACACAGGGCTCTCCCTTAAAAGGAAACGCTGGGCTTCATAATTGAAGTTTACCATTATCCCCAAACTTTAGTTTATGCGATAACTTCCAAATCCTTCCAATTGTCTTATTTCAATTGCTACCTGGCAGATGTTCCTTTCACCCCTTCTTCGAGGGCTTGGTGCTAAGAACCAGTGAAATCACCCAAAAGAGGACTTGAAAAGGGAGAAGTGACAAGATCTTAATACTTCACAAACTGAACCAAGAAATACTAACTCGCTGAAAACCCAAATCGAAATAGCCCAGGTCTTTTTGAAAGAGAAATAGGAATCTATTTGTCGTTCTTAGTATCAGGGGGCTGGTTTTCTAAATTAAGCCACACCCAGCTCCGCCCAGCGTTGTTGTTTTTACTCCCGGATTCCACTGACGTTTGTTTCCCTGCATCCCAGTCTTCAGTTCTTAAGATGACGATGGTACCTGACACATTAGTATACCCAGAAAAACAGCCGAGGCACTTCGGTTTCTTGAGTACATTTTCCTTATGATGTAGCATATACTTTGCTGCATGTCTTAAATTGTAGGTAAGGAAAAGGCCCACTGTAACAAGGAAAACCTTGTATAATTAGGTACGCTTTGTAAGGGCCCCTAAAACCTAGGCACTCTGTCACGTAGACACGTATGGGGCGCCTGGGTGGCTCAGTCATTAAGCGTCTGCCTTCGGCTCAGGGCGTGATCCCGGCGTTGTGGGATCGAGCCCCACATCAGGCTCCTCCGCTGGGAGCCTGCTTCTTCCTCTCCCACTCCCCCTGCTGTGTTCCCTCTCTCGCTGGCTGTCTCTATCTCTGTCAAATGAATAAATAAAATCTTTAAAAAGAAAAGAATAAAAGAAAAAGAAGTAGACACGTAGTTGGGGGATTATTCTGACCAAATTTCCACTCCTGTCCCAAGATGATTTCTTCGTTCCTTGCCCCCATGGAAACCTCTGAAAATCGTAAGTGCTTTGAAAACAAGTGTTGGGTTGGTCAGTCAGAGGGATTAAGAATAGCATTTTCGGCAATAGTTTATGTGTATTTTAATAAATTTAGCATATTTTCTGTAAAGTATAATGACTCTACAAAGGGATGGTTTTAAATATGAAATCAATCAATCAATTCACATAGATTTTAGAAATGGAAATAAATGGTTTATATCTTTGCTGGCTTGGCTTCATTTTTTTTTTTTTTAATGTCTCTGGGAGGGGAAAATTAAGCTCTTTGAACATACAGATTTTTCTTTCTACTACCAGATAACTATAAACGCAGCTAGTGGATTTTAGAGAAAGCAATTTTGGAAGGATCAGAATGAGTTTTGAAAAGTTCAAGTCCAAAGACCCCCACTTGTAAAATCCACAGCATAGAAAGAAAGGACACTTACTATTCTAACTCTCTTGAACATGCAGACAGTTATTGTTATGATGAGGTTGGGACAGTCGTTGAAGGCCTCCTGAGGTCTACAACAGGAATCTCCTCCCTCTACAGTCTCCCCAAAGCAGGACCCTCCTTAACTACCCACCTCACTATTGGTTAGGTTAGTCTAGTGACTGAGAAATACGAAAAACCACGGGTTGACAGGCTGAAATGTTACCAGCACGCTGGAGAGAAGTAATGCCCGAGTACGAAGTATACACACATTCTTATCAATTCCTTCTTGTCTAAGTGGCATGGCAAATATTACCCTCACATTCTGTACAAAACGAAGATGCAGAGAAATAAATAAATGAGGTTTCTTACATTCTACAAGTTACCGAGCAGGTCCTAGAAGCCCCAATTCCCCAAACCACAAAACCCGTTTCGATATCATCGCTGCCATGTTACCTCCTCACGGCTTTCCTCCACGGGCCAGAAGACACACACGTATGGTCTTTCCAACAGCCTGTGGAAGTGACCTAAGCCCATGCAAAATGGGAACAGAGAAAGGCAAACACATTCACCGTGCTGGTTAGGATTCCTTGGATTGCGAGTGGCACAACTCTGAACTGAAACAAGGCTTTTGTAGAAAAAGGACTTTTATGACTCAAGTTAGTGGAAAGCACAGGGACAGAGAGCCTCAGGCACGGCTTGAGCGGGGCTCCGCTGATATTCTCAGATGTCCCCTCTGCCCTCCTGTCTGTCCTACCAGGTGCGGAGTCTGAGGAAGTAGCGCCGATCTTCATGCTTTCACAGGCCAAGACCAGTTGGAGAGATCGACTGTTTTTGCAAAAACTCCAACCAAAGTTCTGGATTGGGTCTCAGTTGGCTCCTACTGGCAATACTGAGTCACAAGCCCATGGCTGAACCAATGGTACTGTTTGGATCCGATGGATTACGTGCTGCCTGGCTCGAGAACAGGTGACAGTGCCTCATTCCTGGGGCTGAGCGCGCCCAGACCACATGCACTGGGACAGGGAGAGCTGTCATCCTCCAAATGAAAACAGGGCCTGTGACCGGGAGGAGCAGGGCTGCCCTCCGAGAAGGCCCACCACATACGCCCCCTAGAAGCACAGGGCTGCAGTTCCGTCAGACCCTCTGCCTGCTTTCCTGTGATAGACCACGTAGCACCAGGCTGAGAACGCCGGCAACGAGGAAAATGAAAGACAAAACAACACTGGCTTTGGCCTCAAAGTGACCAAAGTCCTGGCTGTGTCATTTGTTGACCATGTGACCTCAGGCAAGTTATGTCTCTGGTGTCGGTTTCCTCATCTCTCGATGAGAATATCCACCTAAAGGGTTAATGTGAGGAATGAAGGACGTGAAGCGCTTGGTACTTAATAAACGTTGAACTTTATTTAACAAATAGTTTCTGTGTACTTGGCTCGGGGCTCGGCGCGGGGCCCTGACTCAGCTCGACCTGCTCCTTGGCCTCACGGAGCCCACAGCAGGGAAAGATCGAGCTGCGAGAAGTGCCAGGTGCCCTGCGAATGGAATCTGACCCAGCCGGGGAGGAGGGTCACAGGCTTCCTTGAGGAAGTGACATCCGACCTGAATTCCAGAGGACGTTAGTGTTTTGGTGTAAGAGGACAGCTTGAGCCATAGACAAATAAAAGGAGGAAACACAATCCGTTGGAGGAGCTGAAGGCCGGCAGGGCCGGGCACCAGAGCCCAAGGGGAGGAGTGGGGCTGACGGCTTACACCAGCTTCTTATCTTGTTAAGCCCCTGGATCTGTGAGTGCGATACTTAATATTAATGGCTAGCAAAACAAAACACCACTGAAATTGCTTATACTTATATTATAAAACATTCTGTTCCTAAGTTTTCTAACATTGTACTTGTTTCTTTTGAGTTCCTACACACTTCAGACTTGACTAACAAGTGAAGCAAACATTGTGTAACAGTTCCTTTTGTACTCTTGATCCTTAACAGAAGACTTTCCCTTTGGCATTGCTTTAAAAAACCCAGAACTTAACACAACTGAAATTCAATTCTTGTTAATCTACTAAAGGCCATCAGAGTGGACTGAATCACAGCCGCCTAATGTCAGCAAAAGCAAAAAAGAGAACTGTTCAGTAAGCATCACTTCATGATTTCAATACCGAAAACCAAAAGCATTCAGGCAACATTAAAGAATAATCAGAATCCCCTGACCCATGGAACCACCAGAACCAAGAACAGAGGTCATGTTAATTGAGGGCACAGGAAATGAATGTAGAGTGCCAATGTTCCCAATTTCTAGTTCACAAACATAACAACAACAACAAAAAAAACCATAGTAATTTGCCGACCAAGAAAGGTATTTATTTTATTCCCAAAGGAAAGTACTTGGGAACCTGTAAAGAATTACATAGAAACAAGGAAAACGGCCATTCAGAATTTACCACTCTAAAAGTAAACATTTCTCATGTCCAACAGCCTTAATTCAGGCTGTGTCTTTCTCAATCTTTAAAATGTGTCTGACACTGATGTCAACCTTTTCCTTGGAATGATCTTTTATTCCATGACTCGAATAGCTAACAATATAAATGTCCATTTATTATGTGCCTTCTTTATGCCAGGCACCAACTTTTTACACAATTATTTTTTTTAAGATTTTATTTATTTGAGGGAGAGCAAGCAGAGTGAGAGAAAGCAAGAGCACGAGCAGGGGTAAGGGGCAGAGGGAGAGGGAGAAGCAGACTCCTCGCTGAGCAGGGAACCTGATGCGGGGCTCGATCCCAGGACCCTGAGATCATGACCCGAGCCGAAGGCAGACAGTGAACCGACTGAGCCACCCAGGCGTCCCTACACAATTATTTTATATAATACTCATAACTCTACAAGGCAGGTAAGTTACTACAACTGACAAGTGAGAAAGCAGACCAGTGGATGCTCTATCATTTGCCCAAAGCCACATGGTGAGTGGTCACAGCAGGATGCCTACATAGCTTACCTGATTCCAGAGCCCAGGCCTCTCCACAATGTTACAGTGTTTCTTGAGGTCTTCTCGAACACAAGGCCCTGTGGTGAATGGTCCCCCAAGACTCTTTCGGTCTGTGTTCAATCCCTTGAGCCTTGCTTATACTCCTAGGTTGTGAGCCATCACCTATTTGAAAAAGATTCTTAAACCTCACACTTTTGCCATTTCTCTGAGAACTGAACATGTCAAAAACAAAATTGACTGGGTCCTTCCCTAAATAAGCAACACTTTCCAATTTCTTCAACACCTATAATTATTTCCCAAGACCAGATAAAGAGATGCCCTTCTAGAAAGCATTTGCTGGCTGTTTCAAGAAGCTTCCTCCTAGAGAAATCTCTTAGCATACTCACGGGTGTGATTTCACACCACCAATCTCTTCTTCCTTTCTTCTACATGCCAGACACAGTACTTAGGAGATAGCAGGTGCTCCAAAAGTATTTACCGATTAATTCATCATCAAGTCCTGCCTCTTCTACACACCTCTCAGCTGGTCCCTTCTACTGCATGGTCACAGCTGCCATCTTCATCTGGGAACTAAGCCCTGGATGGCTGCACATACAGACTGAGTGTGGACAGCTGGAATGACAAAGCATTTACACTGGAACTTGCTACGTAGTGCATGATTCAGGGACATGGCAGAAAAGTAGCTCTAAGGTGAGGGGAAGATACTACATGTGGATACAGTAGTTGGAAAACACTCCTCTTGCAACAGACTCAACCTTCTTTGCCTTCCTCCACCCAATTCACCCCACTAACCTAGGATGGAGAAACAGAACCTCAGCAAATAACTTTCCTGGGGCACAAAGACATGGTTTCCTAGGAAGGCACGAGTGTCTGATCCAAGTCACAATCTCTCGTGCTAGAAAATGCTTCAAACGGGTCTCCATGCCTTCACCACCTCTGTCTTCATGCCCATAATTTCCAGAACACTTCAGCCATTCCTGCAGCTCAAAACGATAAAGGAAGCTCCTCAGCATGAAGTTGAATGGAAGTTTCTCGGCTCTGCAGTTAGGAGAATCTGTCAGTAGACACCTCAACACTTCTCTCAGCTTTGTGGGCCCATGGCGAAAACATGGCATTTGGGGTCACAACATTTGAATCCAAATCTCATCACTGCACCTTACTAATATTTTGTTCACTTAGTATAAGAAGATACCACCACCTACATCTCCTACGGTTCTTGTGACGATGAAGGACATAAATGCAAAAGGAGTTGGTCAGCTACCGAACTGCCGTGGGGGCTGGAGCCTCTCCACACGGGGCAGGGCCCGGCCTCCGTAAGCACTTGAGAGAGGAACAGAACGGACTTTAACTTTCTGTGTAGGCAAAGATACTTTACTCCTATAAATGGGGTCCTGTAATTCCAATCGACTGGATTGCTATACACCATAACGCTTTCTGGGGACTCAGTACACTTTTTCTTTAAGATTTTATTTATTTATTTGAGAGCGCGCGCTCCCATCTGTGAGTACAAGCGAGGGGAGGGGCAGAGGGAGAGAGGAAATCTTTTTTTTTTTTTAAGATTTATTTATTTATTCGACAGAGATAGAGACAGCCAGCGAGAGAGGGAACACAAGCAGGGGGAGTGGGAGAGGAAGAAGCAGGATCATAGCGGAGGAGCCTGATATGGGGCTCGATCCCGTAACGCCGGGATCACGCCCTGAGCCGAAGGCAGACGCTTAACCGCTGTGCCACCCAGGCGCCCCAGGAGAGAGGAAATCTTAAGCAAACTTCCTGCTGAGTGCAGAGCCCGACTCAGGGCTCACTCAGGGCTTGACCCTACAACCCTGAGGGTCATGACCTGAGCCAAAACCAAGAGTTGGACACCTAACCGACTGTGCCACCCAGAAGCCCCTCTGGAGACTTGGTACACTTTTAAAGAAATCTCCCATAAAAAATAACTTGGGATGGGGGCGCCTGGGTGGCTCAGTCAGTTGGCATCTGGTTTCTGCTCAGGTCATGATCCCGGGATCGAGCCCCACGTGGGGCTCCCTGCTCAGCGGAGAACCTGCTTCTCCCTCTGCCAGCTGCTCTGCCTGCTCCTGCTCTCTCTCTCTCTGTCAAATTAATAAAATCTTTAAAATTTTTTTCAAAAAATAACTTGGCAAAGCTCCAGTTTTTGCATCTAACAATAAAAAGTTTGGCACCTACGCGAGATGCCGCAAAGAACTTCTACACAGAAATGCTAAAGATGCAGATATCATCTCCCAAATCCTTTCGATCTTGGCTCACATGTTACCTGTCAGGCTAAGCAGGCAGTATTAGGACCATGAAAGCAGCAGCACTCAGTTCAAATTCTATCTCACCTCTCAGGTTATGGGAACAGATCATTTACTCTGATCCCAGAGGAAGAGTTTCTTTTCGATTTTGTCTACCGAAGCTTAGGAAGAAAGAAATCTAAAAACCCTTTTTTAAAAGCAAAAGCTGCAATATAAAAATAAATATCTAATATTTATTTATAAATATAAATGTTGCCATATATTACACTGCTTACCAATCCATACAACCCCTTCTGCCCCAATGCTGAAACTGGGAGAAAACACTGGAGAAAGTGGACACAACTAATAAATCATTAACCTGTCAGCCCGCATTTTTGCTCTTGTGCTTTTATTTTCTTCCCTTCATATTCTGGGAAGGAGGCCTTCTGGGACCTTGTGTAAAATTTTATAAAAAAACATTTGCCTTTTGCTCACACAGCCAGTGCATACCACCTATACCTGGATGACAGATATGTCTGAAAATGTGAAGATTAGGTAAAAATGGTGCCACCTGGTATCAATTCTTCATTTTTATAGGGTCCTAAGGAACTTCTTGAGACTCTGATGAAAGGTCTAGATCCTCTCCCTGGAAAAATGCTGCTACAAATAAACCTACCATTTCTAGAAGGAAACAGACATGTCAAGTGCCTGAGTATACTGTCATCATTTCCAAATTGCCACATATGAATATTCAAACTCTGAAATCCTATTCTTGAAGTAGCCTTTAGCCTTTTACCTCCCCCACTAAACTTATTCTTCAGCTTAGAGACCTCTAACCCCACCACTCCGCCTCGGGCTGTCCCTGGCTGCCAGCCCACATGGCGTCCCTTTTCTAACCAGACTGGACAGCAGTCAAAACCAGTCCATCCTCACGTTCCTACTCACGCCTCCTTTTCCTCTTGCCATACAAACCTGCCAATTTCTGACTGCAGGGTCTCCTTTACCCTAATCTGCTTCTTCTATTTTTTTTTTTTTATCTTAGTAAAATGGCAAAACTATTTTTGTCACTCTCACTCAAGCTGGAAACCAGGACATCATCCTGGCTTTCTCTCTTCCTCACCTCCCACAGCCAGTCAGACACTGTCCCTTCCTTTCTTCCCCCATCACGTCTGCTCACATCCCTCCTTACTTGGATTAACTGGCCTCAGCCTGACCCC
This sequence comes from Ursus maritimus, assembly GCF_017311325.1. Classification (NCBI taxonomy): domain Eukaryota; kingdom Metazoa; phylum Chordata; class Mammalia; order Carnivora; family Ursidae; genus Ursus; species Ursus maritimus. The sequence goes on from NW_024425119.1 coordinate 41,142,455, forward strand.
TCCAATCTGTCTCAGTGCCGCTCCCTGGAACCGAAATTAAAATATCACTTCCTGCCTCAAATCCTTTGATGGCTTCTCACGGTTTTCAGATGAAACCTCAAAATCCTTCACCTAAAATGCAAGGCTCTTGTGATCCGGTCCCCCTGGCGACGAAGCTCGGTCCTCTATAGGCCACGCCCATCGCTGGCTCTCCACCCTGTGCTGTCTGGCTGTCTGCTCTCTGCCTGTCCCCAAGCTTCCTGGGGACAGGGCGCGGGTCTTAACTCAGCTTTCGATCTGCAGCACCCAGGCTCTGTGAAACGCACAACCGACTCCAGCCATTTGCCTCCTCTGCTGGGGCTGTCAGGAGAGAGTAGGAAGCCTGAGGTAGACATGCCAGGGCTGCTCAGAAATCTCACAATTTACCCTCAGCTGCCACAGAGGCCACACCCTGACGACGCTCATTTCCACACTTCTGCTCTCAGCAGATGACTTTACTACTCACTGCGCAGAAGGAAAAACAAAAAGAGAGCCGCTGAGCCGGCCTGGGAGATTTAAGAACCTCATGGGTGCCCTCTCCTGACCACAGCAGCAAGGCCAGCCCTGAGCTCTTGAGTCATCTCTTTCAAGTCTTTTTTCTGCCAAGTCATATTCCTTTTTGCATCATTACTCTTCCCCTGTGTTCAAATATCCTAAAATACACACCACCTTCCTCCAGTAAAACCAAAACACTAAAAACAAACAAAAAACCCCACGACAACAAAAAAAAAACCCAAACAAAAAACTTAGCTTTGCTTTCCCCTGAAATTGCTATGCTCTTTTCCTCCCTTCCCTGTCAAATCTCTTAAAAATATCAAATCCAGTTTTTTTTCCCCCACTGCCCACCCACTCCTCAATCCATTATCATTGGGCTTCCAGCCTATCTGAAACTGTTCTCCACAAAGTCATTACCGCTTTCCAAATACGAAGGCGTCGTCCTCCGTATGAGCGCTGTAATATCTGATTCTGGCTGCCCTTCTTGAGATCTTCCTCTATCTCTCGTGAGTCTTCTTGACCCTCTGGCTGCTCCATTTCAAGCTCCTTGGCTGCCCCCCGCTTCCCCAGGATTCCACCCTTAGTCCTCTCTATTCCCACAGACTTCCCTTTGTGGAATTCAACAGGGCTGTCACGTCCAAGTCCCCATCCCCGCCCTCTCCTGGCCTTTGGGGCAGACTGGCTGCATAGCATGCCAGGCCCGTGTCAGCCATATTTGTTTCTTGTAGCTGCCACAACAAATGGCCATAGTCTTAGTGGTTTAAAACAATACAAATCTATTATCCTGCAGTTCTGGAGGGCAAAAGTCCAAAACAGGTCTCCCTGGGCTAAAATCAAGGTGTTGGCAGGGTTGTTTTTTCTGGAGGCCCTAGGGAAAATCTCTTCTCTTGCCTTCTCCAGCTTCTAGAGGCCACGCTGGTTCCTTGGCACATGGTTCCTTCCTCCATCTTCAAATCTCTCTCTGAAACTGACTTTCTTGCCTCCCAGTTTCACTTACAAGGGCCCTTGTGATTACATCGGCCCCACTCAGATAATCCAGAATAACCTCCCATCCCAAGGTCAACTGGATAGCAACCTTCATTCCATCTGCAACCTTAATTTCCCTCTGCCATGTAACATAATACATCCAACAGGTTGTGGGGATTAGGGTGCGGACATACCTGGGAGTGGGGAAGAGGAGGCATTATTCTGTCTACCATCTCAGCTAGACTGGACAAGAAAGAAAAGGCCAGTATGTAAATGATAGCAGGAACTGTAACGAGGCTCCAGATTGCACTAACACAGAGCCAAGGGGAGCACAGTGTGGAATGGCAAAACAGTTGCAGGAAGAACTGAATGAGGGCTACAAAGGGACAAACTGCTGTCTGCACACTCTAGGTCTCAAGAAGAAAACTGGGCTGCATTTTATAAGACAGTTCGTGTCTGTCCCTGACAAATCTCCCCATGTTACAACGATCATTTCTATTTCGGGAGCCTTCCCGTATGAATCCCGTAACTTGGAACCCTTTGATGAGCCTGAGGCTATCTTCCAGCCTTCCCCACATTCTTCAGGCACTTTAAAATTATGAAACCTAACAAATAATTTTTAACATGCAAAACTGGCCTTAAACGTATGAAAATACGTTTGAGCTCACTCACAATACATGAAATGCTAGTTAAAACTACTCTGAGGTACCATTTCTCACATATCGGATCGGCAAAGACTTCCAAAGTCTGACAACACATTCAGCTGAGCAGGCCACGGAGAGACAGGCATTTCCATATACTGCAATATATTTGGCGATATCTAACAACAGTAAGCCTGCATTTACGTTTTGGCTCAGCAAGCCTACCTCTAGAAATTCTTCCTGAAGATACACTTCCAACAATAAGAAAATCCAGATGCACAAGATAATTCGTGGTGGCATCGCTTGTAATGTTCCCAGGCTGGGTGCTCATACATGTGACTGCCTGGACGGACGAGGCCTTCTGCACAGTGGAGCGCTACACGCTCCTAAGGCAGGTGACACAGAGCTCCAGGAAGTGATAAGGTGTGATTTCAAGGAAATACTAAGTAAGCAATAGCTCTGTTAGGTAAAACTGTCTATCGTGTGGTACCTTCTCCAAAAAAAGAAGGGTAAATAAGAAAATACATAGGTACGTGTTTATTTTTGCAGAAAGAAACTTCAGAAGAATAAACCAGACACTAATGAGATTGGTTATCTTTAATGGGTGGGTGGGAAGAGAGTAGAAATAAAGAGGAGAAGTGATACGTTTTTAAATGTATCATTTTAGTTTTGATTTTTGCAACCATGTTAATGTCATACATAAAATATGCAAAAGAATGTCTATGTAAAAAAAAAAAAGAAAGAAAAAAGAAAAATGAGGGGGGCCCTAAGATGGAAAAATAAAAAAACATCTAACTGTATTCCAAACGAAGACTAACCACATTGATGCAGGAGTGGGGGGAAAGAAAAAGCAACCCAAACAGCTTTTTTTCCAAGTAACTTAAAAAAAAAAAAACTTTATTAACATATAATTCACATAGCATAAAATTTGCCTAAAGTATACAATTAAGTGGCTTTGTAAGAAGGATTTTTAAATTTATTTGAGAGAGAGAGAGCATGAGTGGTGGGAGGGCAGGGGGAGAGAATCCTCAAGCAGATTCTGTGCTGAGTGCAGAGCCCAACCCAGGCCCGATCCCAGGACCCTGAGATCATGACCTGAGACTAAATCAACAGCTGCCAGCTTAAGCAACTGAGCCACCCAGGTGCCCCTACTGGTTTTTATTATATTCAGAGTTGTGCAACCATCATCTATCTCTATCTCTCTATCTCTCTATCTCTCTATCTAAGATTTTATTTGACAGAGAGAGAGAGAGAGGCAGAGGCAGAGGCAGAGGCAGAGGGAGAGGGAGAGGGAGAGGGAGAGGGAGAGGGAGAGGGAGAAGCAGGCTCCCCCACTGACCAAGGAGCTCAACTCCGGGCTCGATCCCAGGACCCCAGAATCATGACCTGAGCCCAAGGCAGACACTTAACCAACTGAACTGCCCAGGTGCCCCCATCACAATCTATTTAAAATTTTTTTCATTAACCCCTGCAAAGGCTCTGTAACCATGAGCAGTCACTCCCTATTTTCCCCCCACTGTCTCTCAGAGCCCTAGGCAACCACTAATCGATTTTCTTTCTCTATAGATTTGCCTATTCTGGACATTTCATATAAATGGAATCACACATTATATGGTCTTTTGTGCCTGGCTTCTTTCATTTAGCATGTTTTCAAGATTCATCTATTGTATAGCACATCAGTATTTCATTTCTTTTTATGCCCAAGTAATATTCCATTGTATGGATAGATCACATTTTCTTTCTCCATCAAATGATGGATGTTTGGGTTGTTTCCATTTATTGGTCCTGAAAATAATGATGCTATGGATATCTGCACACAAGTTTTCATGTAGAAATATGTTTTCAGGGGCGCCTGGGTGGCACAGCGGTTAAGCATCTGCCTTCAGCTCAGGGCGTGATCCTGGCATTATGGGATCGAGCCCCACATCGGGCTCCTCCGCTATGAGCCTGCTTCTTCCTCTCCCACTCCCCCTGCTTGTGTTCCCTCTCTCGCTGGCTGTCTCTATCTCTGTCAAATAAACAAATAAAATCTTTAAAAAAAAAAAAAAAGAAATATGTTTTCATTCCAAGTGATTTTTGAAGACAGTATTTTGACTATTTTCCCTCTGACAAAAAAGAACTATAAGAAATATTTAATAGGTTTGTCTTTCACAGAAGTATGGGTCAGAAATTCTTAAATGAATTTTTGTGTTCTCCAGAATTAGGCAAATAAGTAAATATCCTGAAGATAGTGGGAGTCTTCTCAGAGAGAATCACAAATATGAAAAGGGGAAGACCAGAATGAACCCTGTGGAACTGGGTTAAACTTGGAGATGTTACTACCCACTCATGATTTTAATATAGATAGATACATAGGAATAAAATAGACTAGACACAGATACAAATCCTAATTCTGTCTGCTGAGAGGGCCTAGAAGTAATGACACTCCAGTAATGATGAACACCTGTAACGCCCAGAACTTGGTTTCTAAATACCATTCTTCACTAAAATGAGTTAGGGCTCCATAGAGAAATGGCCGATTTCAGGACTGGGGAAGAAAAAGTACAAATTTAGCCTGGAACATCTTGTTATGCCAGAATATAAAGAAGAATGTTTAAAGAATGATGGGGTCATGTCAATAGGACATAGAAGCCAGCTTAAAGGGGCTCCTAATAGCCAAATCTGGGACAATTTGATCATCAAAATAAATAATGATAGCAATGGATTATGAGCCACTGAATGAAATAGAAATTCATAAGTTCAAACAGATATAAATGAATAATTATATAGGAAAGAAGAAAAAAATAGTAAAATAAATGTGAGGGTTGGGGGAAGCACCTGGGAGCTCAATCAGTTAAGCATCTGACTCTTGATCTCAGCTCAGATCATGGTTTCAGGGTTGTGGGATTGAGCCCCACATCAGGCTCCATGCTCAGTGGGGAGTCTGCTTGGGATTCTCTCTCCCTCGGGGAAAGTAAGAAAGAAGGGAAAGCGATGCCTTTATTAGAATGCCAAGTGAAAATTATAAAAATGATGGACTTAGAAAATTACCATCTGGCAAACATAATATTAATTGATTCAGGCAAGGGTCATCAATGGATGCTGAAATTAATGGGTAAAGGTTTGAAAAATAACAGTATATTTATATCATATTAAAGTAGCTCCTCACAAAATACTTATATAGTATAAAGGGAAAAAATGGTAACTTTACAGAAATCGGCAGATACCACCTCAATCCCAATGATCAAAACTGTGGTGTGCCAGAGTAAACTCACACCGACTCAGGAGTGGCACATCTCTTGCCAATTTGTGTTTGGTGATGACAAACGGAAGCTTGAAATTGGCCACTGTGGGCGTATTTACACCATGGAAATGGGCAAATATTACAAATCAGGGCTTTTTTTCCTCTGGATAACCAGTTGTCAGTCACTTATCGGAACAGCAGATCAAAGTTACTACCACCAGACAAACTAACTTACGTGCCTCTGATATCGTACACCAAGGACACAGCATCCCCTTTCCGGTATTCTGACAAAAACGTGTAACTTCAACCTAATGATGAGAAAGGATCAGAAAAAGCTAAATTGAGAACCATCCTACACATTAACTGGCCTGCATTAGCAAAATATCAGGGTCGTGAGACAAAAGAAGATTGTGAGGATTAGCCTTATGTCAACTGGACTGCGATGCCCAGATAGCTGGTAAAACATTATTTCTAGGTGTGTCTGTGAAGGTGTTTCTCACAGAGATTAGCCCTTGAATTTGGAGACTGAATAAAGAACACCCTCACCAATGCAGCTGAACATCATCAAACCAACTGAGGGCCTGAACAGAACAGAAAGGCAGACGAAGGGGGAATTTGCTCCTTGCCTATGCTGGGACGTCCATCTTCTCCTGACCTCAGACATCAGGGCTCCTGGTTCGCAGGCCTTGGCCTTGGACAGGGACTTACACCATTGCCAGCTTGCAAATGGCAGATCATGAGACTTCGCAGCCCCCACAATCACGAGCCCATTCGTACAACAAATCTCCTCATCTCTAAGTATATATACATGAACAGAGGCCTATGGCGATACGCGAGCTCATACATACATACGTGTGTGTATATATGTATCTCCTACCGGTTCTGTTTCTCTAGAGAATCTTGACTAATACAACCACTAAGGAAACGTTCCAAGTTAGAGGGAAATAAAGAGACGTGACAACCAAACTCAGTATGTATTCCCACTGAGTCTTACACTAGGAAAAAAAATGGTCATTAAGGTCTTCATTGGGACCTTAACTGGTCAAATAAGAATAACACCTTTCGATTATAGTATTATAGCAATACTACTATTCTGATTTTGACTACGGTACTATGGCTACAGAAAAGAATGCCCCAAAAGCCTACAAGAGTTTTTAGGGGTTAGGGCGCACCAGTATACAACTTGCTTTCAGATGGTTCTCAGGAAGAAAGGGAGAGATTTTTCTTGAGAAAAATGATAAAGCAAATGTGGTTAAATGTTAACAAGAGGGAATCTGGGTGTCGGGCTTGCAATTCTGTGTAGTATTCTAGGAACTTCTCTGTAAATTTGAAATTATTTAAAAAAATTAAAGCTGTAAGGAAAAAACCGTGAACGCTACCTGGTCGTCTGCGCCCGTCTTTGTGGCTGCAGTCAGGAAGAGGCCGTGAGCCAGGACTTCCCCAGGCCTCAAGCGCCGGGGGGCAAAAGCGGCGTCCACACCAGCCTGCCCCAGGAGCCGTCCAAGACTCGTGCTCCCCGCACGGGCGCAGGGCAGCCGCTGACTCAGCACCTCCCGGCGCCCGCCCACCTGCCCGGCCCTCGGATCGGCCGCGGGTGCAGGGACTTCCCGCCCTTCCCAGCGGGGCGCTCGTGCAGCTCGAGGCTCTGCCGCGGTCACAGGTGTGAGGGCCTCGCCTCCAGGTGACCCCGGGCAGGCCCGTGGCACCTCACCCCAGGTGTCCCTCTCGCAAGTGCATATTCTTTAAAGACAAAAATCTTGGCCTCAGATGGCTAATAATGTCCGCTGCCACCCACGCCCAGTGTTGTAACAGTGGGCCCACTTTCCTCTTAACTTGGGGTCCTGGAATCAGGTAGGGGGACTCACAGCCAGAGAGGGAAGTTGGGAGCTCCCTGTGAAGGCAGAGTAAAAGTAAAAGCATCTTCTTCAAAGCCTTAATATTTCTTCAATGTCTTTGACAACCTAGCGTTTGTGGTCCAGGTGCTGTTAATAGCGAGTTTCCAAGCTGGGGATGTGGAAACCTTGGCCAATACCAGCTGGCCACGCCCCCTGGGGTGGGGGAGGATTGGTCCTGGGCTTTCCCATTGTCAATTAGTAGGAAATTGCACATAAATGTGTCCTGGACTTAAAAAGCCTCTTCTGATCTACAGCGTCCTGCNGAAGGAACACCAGGAGACAGACAGAGGTGGTGGGCTACGCCAAAGGTACGCTCCTTCTGCCACTTGCCAGGTTACATTTTCTGATGAAAGCGGATTCATAGGATGAAACCACCGTATTTGAATTTTTAGGTGAAAATGGTGGGTTGCACAAATAATGGACTGAGGTGCTTGCTAAACCATGGTGAGTGTGATTATGGTTGCTCTTGCGAGTTTCCTCATTCCTGTGTAGACAAGGGAGATTATTTCCACTGTCTGGCATAGCACCTGGGTCGTGGTCGGTGCTTGGTAAATCTCTCAATGACTTCATAATGCCCTGCACATCCCTCTCCCATCACCTGTAAATTGGGAGGTAATTTTGCCTATGTTGGCACTGCCATCGTTCTTTCAAATGATATTTTGTAAAAGTACGCTCTTTCTGTTTGTGGAAGCAGTGCTGAGGTTCCCAATGATCTCAAATGCTGAGCAGTGAAAGGAGACTGAATAACCCAATTACGATCTGTCTTTACTCTGTATTCATGGAATCTGATTATCATTACCCCTTAACCCAAACAAAATGAAAGGATTCCATAATGAAAAGGATGAAGGAAACATGACTGTTTATTTCCATTGAGCAGACAGGCAGATCAAGCAAATTGAAGACAGTCGAACACATGACCAACAACATAGTGGGAGAGGATAAACGGATTTTTAATGATTTGCAGCAACCACATTTATTCCCTCCTGTTACTAGAGAGAAATATGTCTTCAGATAACCAGTGGTCAGCAGATGAGGAAGAAGGCCAACTCTCCCGACTGCTCAGGAAATCTAGGGACTCCCCCTTTGTCCCCGTAGGTAAGTACAAGCCTTGACTGGACACCGGGGAACTCTTTGTAATAATGCTTTACCCAGTATCTTTGAGGAATGAGATGTTTTATATCATTGAATTTTTCATGTTAAGTGAAGCGAACCCCCTCTAAAGTGAGTTAAACTTTCAGAACAGTTTCTAGTATATGGCAAATCCCCAGTAAATGTTAGCTATTAATATTATGAAGCTTCAAATCTTGTTTATTTAAGTCCCCTTCATTCCAGGTCCATCTCAAATGACTGATTCCCAGCCACGCTAACTGGAATAGAGTGAATGAACTTTAACACTTTTGTGATGACTCAAGGTCATCAGCAGCATGGGCTCATTATACTGGAAGTCTGTTAGCGACGGAGATGCGTTATGTCTCTCTGTCCTCTCACTCCAACCCTTAAGTTCTCGTGTCTGGTATTTGCAGGTTTTTCTGTCGCTTCCATTACTGTTGAGTGCAATCAAAACCTGCCTCTAGCATTCGGTGGCACCAGAAGCTAGATACACAAGTTTCACGAACTGTGAGTCACTTCCGAGTCAAGCAGCTCTGAACGAAAGCCTAGGCCCCCTGCCTCCCTGCCTGTCTGTGCACTGGAGAGCACGGACTTCGTGATGCTTGTGTCCCGGGGCCCTTTTTGCAGGTTTCCCAATGTGTTCCAGATGTGGAGGCTGATGGTTAAGTAAACTGTAGATTAAAGAAGTGTGATTATAATTAGACCTGGAGTCTTAGCCTCTTTATCCTTTCCCAACACAGACTTAATATGTTTACATTTAGAACAAATACTCTGTATCTGGACTTTAAAAGACCCCACAAAATCTAAGCACATAAGCACAAAATATTATGTTTTAAAACTGAAGCTTTCTCTTTCTTCTTTTGGATGCGTAAGCTAATCTAAGCATTATTATATACTGCAGCCTTGACTCTTTCCTGGTGTTCATTTGGTCTGGAAACTATTAAAATAGCTTATTTAAATGAGACTTACATTATGTAAGTGTAATTTACGTAAGTGATTAATTCCTTAAGACCTTCCCAACAGGCATGTCGTTAGGTTTTCATTGTCACTGCCAATCTAGCAACTTCATAAATGTCATTATTTGCATATCAAAAAGAATCAAAATTTTACTTTATAGTAATATGCTGTTTAGAAGTCTAATTTAATTTGATTAAAACTTGATAATAGGGGCGCCTGGGTGGCGCAGTCGTTAAGCGTCTGCCTTCGGCTCAGGGCGTGATCCCAGAGTCCTGGGATCGAGCCCCACATCAGGCTCCTCCACTAGGAGCCTGCTTCTTCCTCTCCCACTCCCCCTGCCTGTGTTCCCTCTCTCGCTGGCTGTCTCTCTCTGTCAAATAAATAAATAAAATCTTTAAAACAAAACAAAACAACAACTTGATAATAACACCCATAAAAAATGGGAGCAAATAATGTTATAGTGATTAATTCAATTCATCTTCCTTAGCATTTTTAACTAGAAAAAAACTCAAGAACTTGACGCCACTTGTACAGACAGACCACTGTCATGAACAGAGATTAATCAGTGTGGCTATCATAAATCAAATTATTTTTCCAGAGACATTTAAGGTGATTAAAGTAGAAAGATAAAAGTGTTTCTAGCTAAATTCAATTATATACAAACTACAGTGACACTATATGGAAAACAGTAAATGTTCTGACTTTAATCTCCAAAGGAAACAAAACAATTTAACTAAGAACAGAGCCTTGATTTGATAAGGGAAGAGAATCAAGTTTTTGCTAGAAAATAAATGATAAAATTTGAATATTGTTGAATAGTTTAGCTATTGTTATTTTAATAATATCTACGATGTATTTCCTGCTGCAGGAAATTTATAAAACATTTTTATTTATTAAACAACTTCCATCATTATAATCTATTTATATTGTTTAATATTGTCTTATGATCACTGTTAAGGTCTGTGCATACATTACATATATACTGAAACTCTGTTGATAATTTGTTTTTGCTCCTTTCACTTAACATTTTCATATGTATATTTCTGTGTTTTAGAACTTCCTATACTTCACAACTTTTTTCATAGCTCTGGCAGTGTTTCCTCTCTTTGGGCCATTTCAGTTTGTTGTTCAGTTTTTGTTGCTGTTTTTCAGTTTTTCCTCATACGTAGTGTAGCCATAAATATCTCTGTCAACTTCTTGATGTTTCTTTTGCTTAATTCCTTGGAATATGAATTTCCAGGGCAGGAAGGATGTTCAGTTTAATACCACTTACTATATATTTCCAGAGTTCGTGAGATGTGGCTAAACTTACAGAGCTTTCAGCATTGCACCTGCTTGTCAATGTGCCTACCACTGTTTTATTACTATTTGTTTTTTGCTGTTTTTGTCATTTTAATTTTTATTTCACTTGCTAATCAGCCTATAAAATATACGTGTAAATGCAATTACTCTCTTACTTCCATCTATTAAATGGATTCTGGGGGTGCCTGGGTGGCTCAGTCGTTAAGCGTCTGCCTTCGGCTCAGGGCATGATCCCGGCGTTCTGGGACCGAGCCCCACATCAGGCTCCTCCGCTGGGAGCCTGCTTCTTCCTCTCCCACTCCCCCTGCTTGTGTTCCCTCTCTCACTGGTTGCCTCTCACTCTGTCAAATAAATAAAATCTTTAAAAAAAATTTAAAAAAAAATAAATGGATTCTGAAAGAATATATCCTCACCCACCCAGAGACACACATGTGCCAACATAAATAATCCAAACTTGCTATCCTACATAAATATCAATTGCATGTCTATATATTAGCAACAAACATATGGAAACTGAAATTAAAAACATAACACTATTCACAATCACTCCAAAGAAAATGAAATGCTTAGATATATGCGTAACAAAACATGTATACAATCTGTATGCTGAAAATTACAAAATGTTAATGAAAGAAATCAGAAAGGACCCAAATAAATGTAAAGACTACATGTGGTATTGTGTCCAAGGATTGCAAGACCAAATATATAGTAAAGAAGAATATAAATACAAAGAATATATGTCAGTTCTCCCCAAACTGACCTACAGGTTTCATGTAATTCCTATCTAAATCCCAGCAAGGTTTTGTAGATAAGACATGCTTATTCTAAAATTTACATGTGAAGGCAGAAGTCCTAAAATAATCTTAAAGGAAAAAAAAAAGGATAAATTGGGAGAAATCACTGTATCTGATATTGAGGCCTACTATATGGCTATGGTAATCAAGACAGTGTAGTGTTGCTGGAGGGATAAATACATAATCAACAAGATAGAAGAGAGAACCCCAAAAATAGACCCATGCTTTTATCATGCAAGGATTTCTCTATTCTTATGTCAAAATATGGCATTTTGTCCTCATCATTTTCTCTAAAGTCTACTTTACCTTCTTTTAGATGTTATAAATATGCTATTCTGTTTTCTTCTAGTTTTTACTGATATTTTTGTGTTTGCATTTAAATCTAACCCATGCAGATTTTTTTGTACGGTTTGCTGTGAGATACAAATCCAAATTAGTTCACCATACCAAAAAATTGTACTGATGGTATTTATTAAGTAACTATTCCTTTATGTTATTTGGTTATTTTGATTTGTCATGAATTTGTTCTCACAGTGTTTTAAATCTCTTTCTAGAATCTTTCCTATTCAGTTGGTCAGTTTTCTGTCTTAGAGCCAATTACAGGATCTTGGTTGTCACAGCAGTATATTCACCCCTTGACATTTGTGGGGAATATAGAAATATTCGTGTGTGCTTCTGGAGTTTTCTAGAGTCACAGATCTTTCTGGAGTCACATATTTCTTGTGAAAATATTCATACCTTTTCATCTCATTAAAACTTAAATATCTCATTTCTTAGAAGATCAAAATTTTTATCACCTTACTAGGTTAACTCCTTATTTGATAACAAGTAGAGAGGAGGAAAGCCAAACATTTGAAAGCTATGGATGCTGGGATGTTTGGTTGGTTTGCTCACTGGCTTAGTGACTTGCCTCAAATAAAAGCCTTTCAGCATGCACAATAGAAGATTTTGCCTCAGGAACATTAGAAATTACTATACTACATGATTCAGGTTTTTCTGGGAAGAGTCAAAACCGTGTATATTGAATCCACATTTGTTAAGGGTCTATTTTAAAATCTGGCGGATCAGGGGCACTTGGCTCAGGTCATGGTCCCAGGGTCCTGGGTTTGAGCCAGCCCTGCATTGGGCTCCCTGCTCAGTGGGGAGCCTGCTTCTCCCTCTGCTGCTCCCCCTGCTTGTGCTCTCTCGCTCTCTCTGTCAAATAAATAAAATCTTAAAAAAATCAAATCAAATCAAATCAAATCCAGCAGGGTTCTTCTTAAAGTATTCTTGGGTGTCTGGCCTGCTTATCTTCCAAGTACTGATCCTTTGGACAGTCTTCTGTAAAGCTCTCTAAATCTTGGGGATTCTAGCCTACTATTTACATAACCTCTGTTTTTTTTAATTCACAGGAATAGCAGGTTTTATGACTGTGGTGTCCTATGGTCTTTACAAGTTAAAGTACAGAAAAGATCAGAAAATGTCCATCCATCTTATTCACATGAGAGTTGCTGCCCAAGGATTTGTTGTAGGAGCTGTGACTCTAGGTAACCTGCTTAATTCCTATCTTGTGTTCAGCTGTCTTTAAGAATATTTTAATTTATTTTAGAAAATGAATACTGGGTCAAGGTGATATAATGGAGGAGGAATGGTAAGAAAGACAGAGAACTTCACTTGGTTGAAGTTACTTCCCCATAAGAGGCTTTAATTTCTTGGTATTTTAAGCACTGAAAGAAAAAAACCGCAGACGAAAGGTACAAACTTCCAGTGATAAAATAAGTAAGTCCTGGGGAACCTGGGTAGCTCAATCCATTGAGCGTCCAACTCTTGATTTTGGCTCAGGTCATGATCTCAGGGTCATGGGATCGAGCCCCGCATTGGGCTCCACACTCAGTGGGGAGTCTGCTTGTCCCTCACCCTTCTCCCACCCCGGCTCTTGCATGCACTCTCTCTTTCTCTCTCTCAAACAGATAAATTGAATCTTTAAAAAAAATAAATAATGAAAAATAAAGTAAGTCCTGTGAATATAATGTACAGCATGGTGACTACACTTAATATACTGTCTGGTATATCTGAAAGTTGCTAAGAGAGTAGATCTTCAAAGTTCTCATCACAAGAAAAAAACTTCTGTAACTATGCATGGTTACAGACGTTAACTGACTTACTGTGGTGATCACTACGGTATATGCAAATAATGAATCACTTTTGTACATCTGAAACAAATATAATGTTGTAGGTCAATTATACCTAAAAAATTTTAAAAAGGTAGAGAACTAGGTTATGGGTTCTGTTATCTTGCATAGTGAAAGGAGCAGTGAACGGTTTGTACCCTATGGAGCCCAACTAAAGCAGTGGTTCTAGATTCCAGCCTTTATCGCTCACCTAAGTCATAGCTCCCAGCCTACGTGAACAGCAGATATAATTATTAATGTAGTTTTAACTGGGAAGAATATATTCTTAGAGCCCACAAGTCTCAACATCTGTTCTCCTTTTATTCCCAGTCTGAGCAATAGGCAAACCTTTTTTAATTAGCCCATAAATTAAGCGATATTTAACACAGTCGAATCCAAAGAACAGGTGTCAAATTATCTGGTTAATTTCAGTTATATCAATAGCTAAACCAGATAGTTCTAACAAGAAGTCCACTTCGGGACCTTAGTTATCTAAAACTTTCTTTTTGTGCACATTAGTGAGAACAAGTCACAATGCTCTTAGTTCTCCTTCATGCTGTGCAGAGTTGAGTCAGCCTAAGAGGAGGTCTAGGATTACGGAATGATGGGTGTGGGGCTTGCGTATAGGGAGTTATATGGTAATTACCTTATTACCATGAGCTGTGAAATGCAGGTGTTGAACAAAATACAAGAAACTTCACTACAGAATCACAATGCTCATTTTCATCATTTAGCGAACATCTCCTGAGCACTTGCCATGTGCAAGGCCTGTGCCAGTCTAGAGATACAAAGATAAGACTCAGTCCCTACCCTCAAAGAGGCTAGTCTCCTTAGGGAGAACGACCAAGAACAGAAGGAGACAGTATAAAATCGCAGATACCATGCCAGAGATAGCACAGTTGCTCTGGGAGCACAAGCACAAAGGAGGGGCCTCTAACTAGCGCCCAGAGTCCAGGGGAGGCTTCTCTAAGGATGGAAACTATGTGAGCCAAGCATGTGGAGGAATTAGCTAGGCAGAGAAGGAGATCGCGATTCGAGACAGAGGAAAAAACAAAGACACAGAAGCATGGCACATTGTGGAACTCGACGTAGCTTGGTGTGGTGAGTGAAGCAGTCAGTGTTCGATGAGAGAAGCAGAGCTACCAGCAGTAATATATAAGAGACTTACTATAGGCATTTGGAATTACGTAACTGTGAGGCTCTCACCTACGTATCAGCAGTTGGGGCCTGCAGTGGGCCGGGCAAGCACTTAGAATGAAAAAGTAGATGTAAAGTGAGAGAAGCAAGAAAAATCTGGAACCTGCAAGGATGAGCTGGGAACACACAGGATGGACCGTTTGGAACCCTTGTGGATTTCTCACCATCTATATGCCTCTAAATTCGATGATGGGAGTGACAGAGGGAAAAAATGATGCCCTTCATTGGAGCTAAACATGGACCTGGCCAAGGAGTCAGAAAAGGTGAAGGAGGAAATGTGACAGAAGCCACAGCAGTTGTACTCCTAGTTGTTGCCCTGTGCCAACAAAGGGGACCAGCAGATAAGCAAAAATATGTTTCAGCAGTGCCTTCCAAGCATAAAATGAATTTGGCTGCTGCTTTACTTCTGCCTTCTAAATCTTATGCAAAATGTCCCTTTTGACGGCACTGGAGGAGATAATGCTAAGTGAAATAAGCAGAGAAAGACAATTATCATACGATTTCTCTCATCTATGGAACATAAGAACTGGGAAGATTGGTAGAAGAAAGGGATAAAGAAAGGGGGGGTAATCAGAAGGGGGAATGAAGCATGAGAGACTATGGACTCTGAGAAACAAACTGGGGGCCTCAGGGGGGGGTGGGGGAATGGGATAGACCGGTGATGGGTAGTAAGGAGGGCACGTATTGCATGGTGCATTGGGTGTTATACGCAACTAATGAATCATCGAACTTTACATCGGAAGTTAGTATGGTGACTAACATAATATAATAAAAAAAATTTTTAAATGTCCCTTTTGCAATAACTCAGGGAATAAAAGGAAAGGAATTCTGGAAAATGTAGTTATAATTTAGCTAAGCTGACACAATACAAATTCACCATTGTCTACCCCTTGTCAACCTGGCATCCATCTACACCTCTTTCAATACACTTAATTTTGAAATAAAGACAATGGCAAAGTCAACCATAAATGTATAACCAAAAACATGTTAATTCTCTCCCAAAAGAGAATACAAAATCCGCTTATCCTTCTTTGAGTGGCGTTGATTTGTCTTTGAGCAGAGTCACATTTCCCTTTGATATCCTGTAAGCTAAATCCTGAAATATAAGGATAATTAATACTTCTTACATGAGACAGTAGATAAATGGAAGTGGCAAATAGGAAAAAAAAAGGTTAATGTATACACAAATGTATTCAAATCAAAATAAGGAAGAAATAGTCCTAGCTATCAGACTGTTTCTACAACTGGTCAGATGGTCATGGTTGGTGTTATCACCATGTTCGAGCCATTTCATACTCCCTTTCCTTCAGTAAGCACCTTGGCTATTAAAGGTTATTTGATTGGCATGGTGACCCATACCTTCATTCCTAAATGGTCTGGGTCATTAGCCATCCTGCTTGTATTGGGTATAGTTTTCCATTGTCTTTAATCACAGGATATGGGAGTACTAAAAAATACCCCAGAAGATACACATTCCAGACACACAGCTTTGTATAGTAGTGACCTAATTTCCCCTTGATAGATCAGATCTATATAATGGACTAACGTGATGTCCTGTGGAATGGAGAGATGATGACGGTCCCTGCAGACTAGATTACAGTGTAGGCTGGAGACTTCAGGCAGTCCTGAGACTGAATAGTGAAAGTATACTTTTGACCCTACCAGGTGAAAACACACTGCTTCTGAGAGTCTTTATTAAAAGGTATACAGGAACAAACAAACAAACAAATCAACCAGATTAATAGCTGCAAACCAAATAGCAAATATGTTTGTACCAACATGCTCTAGCCATGGAACCACAGCTGAATGGCAGCTGCAGTCAGAGTGATCACCTGATTCAGTTTATAGAAATCCACTATCATTCTCCAAAATCCATGTCTTCCCGACAAAGAGGCAAACTGAATGCGTATGTGGTGGGAATCACCACCCTAGCATCTTGAAAGTCCTTGATGATGGCACTAATCTCTACAATCCATCTGGGAAGGTAGTATTGCTTTGGTTTACTCTATTGGTAGATAGAAGCAAGTAGAATGGCTTACAGTTGGCTTTCCCGACCATAACAGCCCTTACACCACAGGTCAGGGAAGTGATGTGAGGATTCTGACAGTTGCTGGGTTTGTCCATTCCAATTACACATTCCAGAACTGGGGAAATAATTCAGGGACCCACCAGGCCAACTGACTACCTGACCTCCATAAACTCCTAGCTTGACTGGTAGACCACCCTAATTTTCAAGGCATTGGTATCAATTCAGAACCAATATTTAATAATCTCCCACAAATGTGATTATTTGCCCTTCCTCGTGCCCAGGCACCTTGGTGAACGGTCGGTCACAGATCCCTTTAGGAAAGGCTAGATGGAGTATTTACAGTATTTATATTTTTGGCTGTGTAACAGGGTCTTTTCTTAAGGAGATCTGACCTCTCCTTTATTCAAGGGACTCGGGTCTGTGAAGTGACTCAAATCTGGGACTTGGTTAGGACATGGCTGTCTACTGTGATGATTCAGCTGAGACTTCTACTCACCAAACCTAGAGCTTTTCTGCTTGTATGCTGCCCATCTCTTTTATCTCCAGGGACACCATAATCGATTAGCCAATGCCAAAGATCTTTGTGGCTTAGACTATCCTGATTACTGTTTAGTCTTTGCTGCCCATTACAGTAATCATGCTTTCCTCATGTTTGTCAATTAAGTGATGCCACTTGACCCCTGCCACTCAGGATCCCACCATCTCTACTGAATTCAGGGAGCCTAGCAATTCCCACTGTCATTTCTGGCTTACAGAAGACAGTCACCACGGAACTCTCTTCGAGGATGCCAGGGACTCCCTTCACAAATGTATTTCTCACAGCCCTGGTGAAGGAAATAGATATATTTAGGGGGTGAGTGAGCAGCATAAATCACTTGAACATTCCAATCTCCCTAAGCCTTTGGATGCCTTCCGTAACGGCAGGGTCTCTCCACCTCCGCGCTGCTGACTTCTGGACGGGATGTTCCCTGTTGTGGAGGGCTGTCCTGTGCTTTACCAGACGTTCAGTAGCATCCCCAGCAGCTACGCAGCAGACGCAGATAGCACCCACCCACCTCCAATGTGACAACCAAAAATGCCTCCAGACATTGCCAGATTTCCCTGGGGAACAAAATTGCCCCCGTAAAGAATGACTGCCAGTACAGAATCCCTGCTGTACCCTGGACGTACACCAAGAAAGCTCTGGCATTTCAACTTCATTTAGTGGAGATTTCCTTTTGGTCCAAGTTTTAGTCATTCGCAGGAAGGAGTGGAAAGGAGTCTCAGTCAGATACAGGGGTTCAAGGACCTTGTTTCACAGAAACCTGCCCATAGGTCCCCCATCCCAATTTTCAGGATCCCACTCTTTCCAAAGCAATGCCCTAACTTGGACATAAGAGACTTTGTGAGGTCGGGGATTTTATTATTGTTGTGGGTAGCCACTAACAGGATTAGTTCCTGTGTATGTTTTTCAAAAATGTCAGCCTCATAGCTACGGGAGCTGAGTTTCTTTCTGGAAAGTCATAAGGCTTTCAGGTCCCTCACAGGACCTGGATTAAGGAATTGAAAGCCCTGAGCCCATCATTTTGTTTTCCCAAGTTCTCCAGCACACTTGGAAGGAACCAACCTAATTATACTCCTTATTTCCACTAAATGTTCTATGACAGTAAATACCTGATCACCCAAAGCCTGTTTTCTGTAGGCATCTAATTAAGGTTACCTATAGGTGACAATCTAAAGAAATGTTTTACTACTGCATGCCATGGACTGCTAGCATCCTCTTTACTACTGAAAAAAAAATAGCCATTAATATCTTTAAATCTAATCAGATCAGAGAACCAATTCCAGATGACCCAGAACCAATTCAGAGAACCTACCTTCATGGTTATGTTCCTCTAGAAGCTTCGGATACCAAACTTTGTATCTTTGTTTCTCACAAAGAGTGAGAAACTCGAGTCACTTACTGACTCCAACTTTGATCATGGCGTGACCTGTAGGAGAAGCTGGACCCTCTATCATGAAGCTCATCCCCTGGCCTAGGAGCTGAAGAAGCTCAAGGGGGAGATCCAGAAGGAGCTGAGGGATCTGTGGCTCTGACTGCTGCCCAGCAATGGCGAGGTGAGCCAGCAGGTAAACAACATGCCCAAGTGCAACAGCGCCTGGCACCTTGCACCAAGCCTTCCAAGTGTAAAAAGACCATAGCAGCTGCTGCTTCAACTTCCACCTTCAAATCTCAAGCAAAATGTCTCTTATGAGCCAAGCTAACCCAGAAATACGCAGGGACAGGAATTCTGCAAAAAAACAGTGACAGCATAGCTACACTGATAGAAAACAATCCCTGGGGGGCGCCTGGGTGGCACAGCGGTTAAAGCGTCTGCCTTCGGCTCAGGGCATGATCCCGGCGTTACGGGATCGAGCCCCACATCAGGCTCCTCCGCTATGAGCCTGTTTCTTCCTCTCCCACTCCCCCTGCTTGTGTTCCCTCTCTCACTGGCTGTCTCTATCTCTGTCAAATAAATAAATAAAATCTTTAAAAAAAAAAAAAAGAAAGAAAACAATCCCCGGTAGATGTATACAGCTGCAAGCTGAGGTGTCAACAAGATGACACGAGTCAGCGGAAGACTTCAACAGGGGACTAACGTAGTCAGGATGGCAGCTGAGAAAGATGCCTCTTCACACAGGCGATATGAAACTGTTTCAACAGAGGGTCACAACCGGAAAAGTCAGAACAGTGGTTATCTATGGAGAGGAGTGGGAGATATGGTCAGAGAGGGAAACCTAGGGGCTTCCAGGATGCTTGCCCCATCCTATTTCTTGACTTGCAATTCCAGGCAATTCACTCTACACCTGTCTGTTAATCTGGTCGTTTAGGTTGTGTCTACCATTTCCCATGCATATTATATTTCACTATGAGGAAAAAGAAAATGGTTAGTGGGGGTTTATAGAGCAGGGGTGAGAACAAAGGCAGAGAAGTCAATTAGATGATGAACTAGGTCTGAATTAAAGCAGTAATAATGAAAATGGAGAGGACGTGGATTCTAGAAATGTTCAGGACTCAGCAACTAAGTGATTAGGAGAAGGAAGGAAGGAGGAATCAAGGATGATTCCTAGGTTTCTGGTTTGGGCAACCAGATAAAAGGTGTGCCTTCACTAATATAAAGAATGAAGAAGAACAGGGTTGGTGCGAGGATAAGTGCATATTGGACAAAACAGTAACAGCTAATAGTTAATGTGTTTATGATGTGCAAGCCATTCTGCTTTATATATCACACTATCTCATTTAATCTTTTTTGGTAGGTAAACTTTATTATTAAGTTTTTATTTTCATTCCAGTATAGTTAACATATAGTGTGATGTTAGTTTCAGGTATACACTACAGTGATTTAATCTTAATAAATACCACCTTCACACCACCTGGTGTGCACTTCAGTACCGATGCCAACCGTCTGCAGCTCACCTTAGATGCCACAGGTTTACGCACATGGTTCCCAGAGACTGCGGTTACTGCACACACCAGCCACGAGGGGGCGCCCAGGCCACCTGCACTTCTGACCAACTGGCTACAAATTCAGGGGTTCCCAAGACTCCCTCAGGTTTGATATTTCACTAGAACTTATGAACTTAGGAAAGATCTATACGTATGACTACAGTTTTATTATAAAGTATATAAGTCAAGACCGGGCAATTTGAGACATATAGGGTAAGGTCTGGGAGGGTCCCAAACTCTAAAGCTCTATACCCTTTCCCTACGGAATCAGGGCATGCCACCCCTCCAGCACATCAGTGTGTCTACCAACCAAGCAACTCAACTGAGCTTCAGCCTCCAGAGGTTTTACTGTGGCTTCATTATGTAGGCATGATTGAATCACTGGCCCCACGACAGAGCTCAATCTCCAGTCCTACTCCCCTCCCTGGAGGTCTAAAGAGCCTGGAGGTCTAAGAACCCTCTGATCATACGGTTGGTCTTTCTGGCATGACTAGCCACATCCTGAAGTTATCTAGGAGCCTAGCATGGGTAACCCCATTAACAGAAATTCGGTATAATCCAAGGGGGATACTCCTCTATCTGGGAAAATTTTAAGATTTTATTTATTTGACAGAGAGAAAGAAAGAACACACACAAGCAGGGGGAGTGGCAGACAGAGTAAGAGAGGGAAGCAGGCTCCCCACTGAGCAAGGAGCCTGAGGCAGGGCTCCATCCCAGGACCCTGGACTCATGACCTGAGCCAGAGGCAGACGCTCAGCCAACTGAGCCACCCAGGCGCCCCTCTCTAGCTGGGAAATTCCAAGCATTTTAGAAGCTGTATGCCAGGAACTCCGGACAAAGACCAAAGTCTCTCTCAACAATACCGTAAGAGGTAAGTGCTGTTATAATCCCATTTCCAGATAAGGAAACCGAGGCTTAAAGAGGAAAAAAACTTCTCGCTCACAATGGCATGGGCTATCTACTCCAGAGCCGGAACCCTTAATTTTATATTATACTGACTGAGGTGCCTATGGCAGATGTCTCCAAATCAGAGTACTCATACCCTAGGAGATGTATACGGAGATCCATGGGTATGCAGGAAGAAACTATTTTTATCTTTTTTTTTTTTTTGGTGGGCAGCAATGCGAAGTTTATTGAGCGATAGTAAAGTTTATTGAGTGAGAGTACAAAAGCTTCTGAAGAGGGGGCAGACCCAAGAGGGCTACCCGAAAAAAAATTTTTTTTAAGATTTTTATTTATTTATTCATTTGACAGAGATAGAGACAGCCAGCGAGAGAGGGAACACAAGCAGGGGGAGTGGGAGAGGAAGAAGCAGGCTCATAGCAGAAGAGCCTGATGTGGGGCTCGATCCCATAACGCTAGGATCATGCCCTGAGCCGAAGGCAGACGCTTAACCACTGTGCCACCCAGGCGCCCCCGAAAATATTTTTATCTTGAAAACAGAAAAGCTTTCCTCATAGGTAGACCAGCCATAGTACATTTCTATTGTTTATAAATAAATGAACACTTTGAGGGGCATGTTCAACTTATTTATTTATGCACAATTTAAGTGTCTGGCCGCCACCTATCTATGTATGTGGAAATTTCACATATGGTATAACGAATATATGGGTCTCACATTCAGAAGAGAGATCTTACTTGCTTACCAGTGAAGCAAGAGGTGTGAATGAGGTGAGAAAAGAGTTGAGATCAGAACTCCAGGGAACACCAACATTTAAGAGGTAGGCAAGAGGTAAGAATTATCTTTGTCTAGTAAGCACAGGGAAATGAGTTCTGCAATTCTCTCTGCATCTGAGAATGTTTCTATAGATACCACAGGGCATCAAGTACACATGTTTTTGCCTTGGGTTTTATACATCGGTGAGTTATACTACTATTGCGTTAGAAAACTGCAGACAGTGCCTCACCTGGCGGCAGTGTGCAGACGAGAATAACAACTTTACCCACCCTTTACTCTCTGCGCACTCTTGAAGATACTAACAAGCAGCGTCAGAAAAAAAAAAGCAGAAGGAAAGGAAGTAAAGGATTTAGTTTAGACAATCGACTAGATAGCTGGTGTCTGGATAACTGATATGGTGGGGGCGGGGGGGAGGTGAGCGGACTCTATTAACTCGCTCTGTGAACACATGCTGACATTCCTACACGTCAGTGAAAACAACTCTAGCCCTCAGGCTCTTTCCCTTGACTACTTACCCTTTCTGCACAGCCCTAGGACTTCACCCTTACGGAAGACCTGCATCAATCTCTCTGCCTAGCTCACAGCTAATTTAACCACTAGGCTGTAAACCTCTAGAAGCAAGGATTCGATCCCTTCACCTGTTTCCCTCGAGACACTGAACACAAGTAGGCACTGCAGACAGGTGTGCTAGGTTGAGATGTTTATTATTTCTATCTTATTATCTAGCCGAATCTCCCCACTCTCCCTCTCCATCAATATGTTAACATTCAAATTCTAGGGCGGCATAGTAACAGTATAAATTTGGATTTAGGTTTATATTGCTCTTAAAGGGCTCTAACGTTTTTAGGTTTGTTTGTCTGGAGCCACTTACATGATCCAAGCCAAAAGTTAATAAGATGGAAGGCATTTGTTTTTAAATTGAGGGATAGGGGGGCGCCTGGGTGGCACAGCGGTTAAGCGTCTGCCTTCGGCTCAGGGTGTGATCCTGGCGTTCTGGGATCGAGCCCCACATCAGGCTTCTCCACTGGGAGCCTGCTTCTTCCTCTCCCACTCCCCCTGCTTGTGTTCCCTCTCTCGCTGGCTGTCTCTATCTCTGTCGAATAAATAAATTTTAAAAAATCTTTAAAAAATAAAATAAAATAAATTGAGGGATAGTTTTGGAAGAACACAAATGTAAGAAATTCAGTGCTTGTTTTCCACAAATACCGTATTGATATATGTCTTTTTGTTTCTAGGTGTTCTTTATTCTATGTATAAGGATTACGTCAGACCTCGATTCTTCAGTGGGTCCAAAAAATGAAGCTACGTATAAGACAAGAAGGCTTCTGAACACTATTTATTATGAAGAATAAATTTTCAATATGTAGCAAATTATACTGCAGAAGAATGAGACAGGATTCTCATAGCCTTGTATAGTAAGTCTCAATTGTTTACAAAGTTAATTTCCAAATCAACAATCACAGTCAACTTAAAAATATCCTTGTTGTCTTTCAGAACCTAGGACATGATTTTCTGACTTTCAGAATTTTCATTTTCTTGTTAGTGGCAAAAAATAATCTATATTATGCCAAACCAATCTGAAAATTAGAAATTATATAGTGGCTACAGAAAAGTTATCTATATCCATACTAAATGTGATGCTCGAGTCATCACTTAATTCTCTCCATACAGGACAAGGTAATTAGAGCTTTTATAAATTCCTTTAGAGAATGGGAAACAATTATAAGAGGAGAATGGTCATGCTGTTATTTAAATTTGGTTTACCGCTGTGCACCTTACTCTAATCTAAAAACTTGACTATTTTGCCACAAACATAAATGTTTAACAGTCAACTATATCTGTGTACTCATTTCTATACGTCTTGAAATTATTTCTAGGAAAACAAAGGTAAATTGCTAAAAAAAAAAAAAAAAAAATCCCTTTCCCCCAGATGGCAATTGTGGGTATGAAAGGAATTAGTCTCATGCTATTGCCAATCTAGTAATGACACTAGTAATGACACTAGAAAACACAGAAACCAAAGCAGACATTAAATGTTAACTGTGCCTGTGACCTCAGACTCCTCTATAACTGCCCTAAGCTTCTAAAAAATTAACTAGACTTGGTTGAAGTCCTAACTGTTGTGACTCAGATTTACTCCCCTTAGACTCCAAGCCTGGGAAAAAAACAAATGAAAAAACATTCACTGAAATAAAATCAAGCATGTACTATAAAATGACCTGTGGTGGCGATTTCCTTTTCCTTGATGTCTCCTCTAGCGGAGGGTTAATTTGACAGAAGGTGAAGTCTAGTATTTGGAAGAGGAAAAGATGTAAGAATATCTGAAAATCTGTCTGCATTCCCGATATTAACCCACTGTTCTGTGTATTATATATACTTTTCTCCATTGGCACAGGTAATAATTTTTAAAATTGTCATATACCTATCACGAGGCTCTTCTAGGGCCAACAACAAGTATACAGATTTTGGTCAACACTGTCCTCTTCAGAAAATAGGCAAGGAAAGAATCCAACTACTTTATTCCACTAAATAGTCCAGCAGCTGGACCTACTATGTTCCATGGAGGTCAGGGAAATTGAGAACAGCTGGCATAGAAATGTCATCCTTCAAGTTGATTACATAATGAAAAGATATTTCTAATCAGGCTACTGGGAAGATTCTACTCTCTAAGTATACACTCTGCATTAAAAATAGACTTAAGGGGGCGCCTGGGTGGCTCAGTTAGTTAAGCGTCTGTCTTAGGCTCAGGTCATGATCCCAGGGTCCTGGGATGGAGCACTGAGTTAGGTTCCCTGCTCTTGGGGAGTTTGCTTCTCTCTCTCCCACTCCCCCTGCTTGTGCTCGCTCTCTCACTCTCTGTCAAATAAATAAATAAAATCTAAAAAAAAAAAAAAGGAAAAGAAAAGAAATCCAGATTTGTAAATCATAAATTAGAGAATAAGTGTTCTTAACTTAGAAAAGAAGTGTACCCAAGACTCACTCTTTAGAAATCACTCTTCTCTATTGGTTTTAGCATGACTCAGGTTATCAAATTTTTTGATTACAGGAGTTATATGACCTGAGGGTATACTTATAAACTTTTGTGAACTGTAATCTCTTCCTAGTAACATATAGCTAAAGGAGAGAGATAAGTGACAGAATCCCCCAAGTACTTAGTGTCTGTTTAACCAAGCACCTCATCTTTTTAGGAGTGGCAAAACAGGATTTTTTAACTTTTTTTTTTCTTTCTCCTAACACTCTCTAGTAATAAAACTGAGAAATTTAATTGCCCAGGAAGGGAGAAAAATCCAAATTGGTACATCTAGCATTGTTCTCTGTGTATAAAGAGTCTAAAATACTGACACTCATTTTAAAAATCTCTTTTTCAAGTGAAAACTGTTCATTGATGCTAACTCAGTTTCATTTTTAAGATCGGAAGGATGCTAATGTTCGTTGTAAGGATGCTACACTTACCAGAAGTTTCGAGGGCCCCTGACGTAGAAATGAGAGAATTTTAAAGTATCTTCTTAGAAAACTCGCCGCTTAGAGGGCCAAGTCTTTATAAATGAAGATGAGCACTGTCTGGGTTTAACAAAAGAAAAGTCTTACTGAAAATCCCTAAATTTTAAAATAAGACAGATCAGATATTTACCTTTTAAGCTGAAAGAGGAAAATGATTCTCAAAGTCATACAAAAGCCGCAGTGTTTGCAAACGCAATGCCTCTGTGGCTGGAAGGAAATGAAGGAGTTGTGCCGCCCCGCGGAAGCGTCCACGAAGATGGACAGCGGCCATTCATCCCAGCCAACTGTGATTCCATGCAGGAACGTGAGCCGTGCTGAAAATCTTCTTTCACTCAGATAATTATGCAAAAGCTTTCAATTTTTAAGTATTAATTTTTTTATTACAAAAATCATAAGGGAAAAGTCCCAGTGAAGAAAAGGGGTCAAAAAGGTCTATAACCCACATGTAGGCAGGCGGTTTATGACATAAGAACTAGTTGTCCAAGTCCTAGTCTAGTTCTAATCTCATATTACTTGGTATAAATATCTTAAAATAAAATGCTTAGCATTCAGGGAAATTCAACATTAGAAATATTAGCCATTCCCGGAAATAGACTTTGGACCCAGAAATGGTGTTTGGAGTTTTAATGGGAAAAATGGGAAGAAAAGACATGGTAGGACTCTACAAACATTAGAAAGAAAACAAACACCTCCAACATCTTCTGTTGGAACTTTACAAAATTAAATGTTAGAAGTTTCTTCTTTTATACCTAAAACCTGAAGGCTAGAATGGGCTGAGTTACCATGTCACATGGAAAACTGATCATTGGTTAGAGCACGGTTTCTGAATCTTATTACAAGGTATTAAGCTCTTTGGAAAATACCATCATACCTCTGACAAGATTTCAAGAAAAGCAACAGAGAGAATTGTAATTACAAAGCATGCCAATAACCAGGACCAAATATGACTGCTTGCAAAGAGGAAATGTTTTCCTTAGAAATGATGTGCTGGTATGAAGGAGTCGCTAAGGGTCTGGTCGATGAAAACCGACGTGGAATTTAACTGGCCATAGTCAAGTATCACTTTAAAAGGTAAGTTAATTTGACCAGATCATTCTGAAGAAGAGCATTACTCCCTCTCCTTTCTCACTTGGGACCCAGATAAAATAAGCATCTGATTTACCTGAATACTATCTTTAAAAAAATAAGACAGGCCTATCAATTTTATATAACCTTAAAACTCTACCCAAACTGATATGTTCAGGTTTACATAAATATATACACATATATATTTTTTTAAAATACCAGAAGTCAAGACACAAGCCCATAGGGGTGTGTGGCCATGACAGGCCAATCATTTAACTCTGGCTATTGTAGGACTGTTGAGATGGGTGGGTCTCTGTCCTACACTTAGAGCGGTCAGCTTTTAATGCCCTTCCCATGAGGAAATCTTTGCCTTTTGTTCAAAACATCTGAACAAAACTCACCTCTGAACTAACAGAGATATGTTAACAGGACACCTGGCACAAAAGGATTAAGGCAAAGGGGTTCTTATATAGTCTCAGGCTGTCGGTCATCTAGACACAAGTGAGTCAGCATCCACGGTGCTCAGGAGGTAGAGTTCAGGCTGAGCTGTCAATCCCAGACGGTACTAAGGACGAGAAAACGGAAAAGGGTTAGACTGATTTCCAAGTATTTATTTATTTATTTATTTTTAAAGATTTTATTTATTTGACAGAAAGAGCACAAGCAGGGGGAGTGGCAGGCAGAGGGAGAAGCAGGCTCCCCGCTGAGAAGGGAGCCCCTTGTGGGACTTGATCCCAGGACCCTGGGACCACGACACTGAGCCACCCAGGTGCCCCCTGATTTGCAAGTATTTAAATACTGTAACTGGCATGTGAGGGACCTATCATCAGCACATCAACAGAGGCCTTTTTTCAGTACTGCTATATTGATTTTTATTTCAGAAAAGAAATGGCTTACAGATACATGAATGGTCTATGGCACATGAAATAATAGCTCGGAGCTGAAACAGTTAAGAACTGAGATAGTACCAAATGCCCTCAGCCAAGTTTGCACTGTGACTATTCTTGTGACACACTTGGCTCTTTTTTTTTTTTTAAAGATTTTATTTATTTGACAGAGCGAGAGCACAAGCAGGGGGAGGGGCAGAGGGAGAGGGAGAAGCAGACTCCCCGCTGAGCAGGAAGCCCAGACTCCAACTCCTCCAGCTCGGACTCTGGGGCTGGATCCCAGGACCCCAGGATCATGACCTGAGCCGCTTAACTGACTGAACCAACCAGACCCCCAGGATGGCTACTTCTGATAAGGGCATTGAGAGCCAACAACACACTGGGTGCTTTTGTATTCTACTGTTTTAGAAATCAAATAAATTCTAAATAATTAAAATAAATATTAGAATTAAATGCTAATTCTAAATTATTAGAATTAAATACTAATTCTAAATCCTGAGCTCATTCTAAATCCTGAGCCGTATTATCCAGGCCTCATGATCTTCTGGCACCTGAGCAGAGAAAGCCTTTCATTAAAACAACAACAACAACAACAAAAAACAGTGCTGAGAGAGGGAAATGAACTATGGGTCCCAAATGTTTGTCAGGCTGAACTGGAATCACTTGGACTGCTTTTTAAAAAACACTGCCAGACTGCCTTCCTGGAAACCTGAATCCCTATGGTTTGTTTTGTTTTGAAATAGGGTCCACACCCAGCACAGAGCCCAACACCGGGCTTGAACTCGTGACTCTGAGATAAAGACCTGAGCTGAGATCACGAGTCAGATGCTTAACCGACTGAGCCACCCAGGCGCCCCTTTTTTCTTCTTCTGTATCCCTATAGTTTGTGTTGGGATCCGTAAAGTTGGACTTGACTCCTTTTCTCTCCTCTGCATACACCATGAGATAATCACTGAATCTCAATTTAGCCCTACTGTTATTACTTAGGGCTTTAGGAATGCTATCACCCCTTGGCATCAACAGCCTGTGAGTTAATGCAGAACGTAGACCATAAACCCACAGAAGGAGAATGTCCCTATTCGAGTAGTGTAGTGGAAAAGGCACCAGAGTTGGGTTCAAGCTCCAACCCTGTCACTTCCTGTGACCTTAAGCAAGTTCGTGTACCCTTTTGGAGCCTCCTCCTACTTATTTGTAAAAGATGACCCCAGATGAAGCCCAAGATAAAACCATTCTAAGAACAGTGGACTAGGAAATGACTAACACTGGCCTTGGGCCAAAGAGACAACTCTTCAGTCAAGCCTCCTTATTCACTTCAGGGTCTTACATCTCAGGTTTTAGTAACCAAGAGCGATTGTCAGATACACTATGAATTCACTGAAGCCTTTTCACAAGAGCTGAAGTGGTGGGCTTCCTCACTATGTAGCAGGCAAGGGCTGCATTATTAGTCCTGTGATCCCCAGAGTCACTCAGATGCCTTACTAGACAGAATCTCCTCATTGGAGGAGTTTGTCTTCTTGCTCTGTGACACTGAGAAATGGGGCTAAATGACACAGGAATAGGCTATATACTGTCAGGGGCAGAGAGGTAGTGCAAATGAGTAAGCTTGACAGATCTTAGCTATTCCTGGGGTAGGATCACAGAGCCCTGCCCTGTCCATTTTTTGCGCTTACCAAAAATCATTCCAAGTTGTTTCAAATTTAGAACAGGCCAAACAAAATTAGTCTTCCAGGTGGCAACTTGGGAGCTAAAACATATTCTATCACTAATCAGAGTATCACCCAAATGCTTTGATGTGTTCCTGGTCCTGCCAAACACCCAGCTTGGTGTCTTACCCTTGCACAGAGTGTGTCCTATGTATTATATAGGATGGTTTGGTAATGACTATGTGGGCTCTGGAGTTAAGCTATTCGAGTCAAAATGCCAACTGCCTATTTACCAGCAATGTGATGCTGGGAAGTTCCTTTTTGGCCTTTCAGTTGCCTCATCTATAAAGAGGTTGATCCTCTTGTTATAGCAATTAAATGAGATGATAGGGGCGCTCAGACCAGGACTAGCACACACTAGTCAGTGGGAGCCGTTTTTAACATTCGTAAGCTAAAGTGCCAAAAGAAGCTGACACCTATCCAATAAAGAAGCCAAAAGCATTCCAGAGGGTGGAGCTAAAAGAAACATCTCAAATCATGATCTCCACATTGTTGCATCCTAATGTAGTTTTGAAATTAAACCCAGGTTAAGAAAGGAGACCTAAATGAGGGAGGACAACATGGAGAACAAATTCCCAGATTACATCTATTGTATTACGGTATTTGGCTCCTGTAAGACACACAGGAAAAGCTTACAACAGAGAAAGGGACGGTGAAATTCTAGTGACAACCTTGGGATAAATGAAGTGCTGACTTCAGTTTTCCTGTCACTCATATGGTGACAGGGCCTGTAGTTCAGTATGCCTGAGCTTTGTCTGTTTTATTAAATGGTGCCAATATTTCCATTTATATCAGTTCTGCCAAAATGCTTTCAATTTTTAAGCTAAACAATTTTGGTTTCTCTTTTCAAATACTCTTACGTTTCATTGGCAGCATATACGGAATATAAAAGCTTACTTCAATGGTGAAACCAGACTAGAGATAGAAAAACCTTAAGCTTAGAGCAAAGAAAGGCAGAATAACAAATTTTTTCGAGTCTAAATATGGCAATGATGTGACCTTTAGCAACAGCAGAACTATCTGAATAAGTGGGTGAACTGGTATTAGTGGTTGGTGTCTGTAGTTTATCAAGTCTTCTTGAGACTAACCCTATTTACACCTCCGTCCCTTTAAAAGAGAAAATCACTAACAGTGTGGGCTTAAAATGTCATGCAGGTGGTGGCTGATGTTGCAGTATTTCCTCCTCTTTTTTTAAAAAGATTTTATTTTTATTATTTGTCAGCGAGAGAGAGCACAAGTGCAAGCAGGGGGGGCGGCAGGCAGAGGGCGAAGCAGGCTCCCTGTTGAGCAAGGAGTCTGACGCAGGGCTTGATCCCGGGACCCCAGGATCACGACCTGAGCCGAAGGCAGAGGCTTCACCGACTGAACCACCCCGGTATCCCCGGAAGTATTTTCAAGATTCAAAAAATACCCAGGAAACCAAACAGGAAAAGGAAAAAAATTTTTTAATTACAAACCAAGTTTACATACTGTTAAATGGGCACTAACAGCTCAGTGTAACCACTTGTAATACCACTAGCAGGACCTCACAGGAGCCAAACTACAGCTCTTCCCCATCCATTAGCTCCCTGTGTGCTGTGACAGCACAATTATTTCATGTTACATTTATGGAGGACAAGGACCACTTTACATAAGGTACAACTGTATACCCTTAACATTCGGCACAAACACTGGCATGCTGGCACTGGGAGGCTTCATACGCATTGTTTATTGCACCCGGAGTACTGGCTGACAGGATCAAATGGAATACAGTATAGAGTATTTTTAAAACTGTCAAACACTACACACATAGTATTATAAAATGCCACTTAACTGGGAAGAAATTTTCCATCATCTTAAGTCATAAACAAAACTTTTAAAAGAAAACAAGCAGCTTTACTTGAACTTCTAAATAGTGTGAATCTGAGCCTGACTGGACCCACCCAGACTCAGGACAAAGGTAGTGTTATTGTACTGTCTTTACAAAGAATTTTTCTTGTCAATTTTGCCTTCACCTAGTCCAGCCAGATGAGAGATGAAGATGTCAGTCCCCAATATCTTCACAGAGTGCCCTTATGACCAGTTTGGGGAGTGACGACAGGGAGCGGGGCAGATGTGAGGAGGAAGAGTGAGGGAAATTTATCTTTCATGATCCTGTGCTATATTACTTGAGGGGCTAAGGTAATATGGTCAGTGATACACAGCAGTTGATCCTTATGCTTATAAAAGACAAGCCATCCAGTCTGTACTCTTGACTGTGTGCAAAATATCAGCAATAATGCATTTAGGGGCTCAGATGAATAGAGAATGTCCATCAACCAGGACTCTAGAAGGAAAGCTCCAAAACCGAGAAGTCCTTCAAACGCCATTCCCATTACTGTTCTCGTCAAGTCAATGGCTCTACCAGACTTGATTATTTATCTCCACCAGACAAGTGTGATTTGACTTGATATAATCACATGATCTCAGGCTCCACATGTAAAAATGTCAGCAGTGGCTGAAGAGCAGCAGCATCATGCTGAAGAGACCCATTTCCTCTGACTCCAGAGCTCCACCTTCTGGTCTCAAAAGTTTTTCCCTCTGAGGGAATGGCTGAAGAGAGGGAGCCCAGGGCAACCTTGCTGAGAGAGAACTTTCCCTCATAGTGATTCCTACTGACTTGTTGAGAGAGAGAGAAAGAGCTTTGCAACGGTTAGGTCCACAGCTCCTGAGGCTGCCTTGCAAGTTGTCCTGGGCATGCTTCGGAAAACCACGACAATCCTGGTAGGAGGTGTCTTTTAGGAATAAAACAAGTGGTTCTTCTTTCCTTTAAAGTCTTTTCTCATTCCAAAATCTCATGAGAATGTCAGTTCATAAACGCTACCATCTTGTTTATAACCAACCTCCTGAAGGAGGAAGGTGAAGGATTTACAACTCTATGTGCTCAAGAGTAAGTGTCATCAGGAAAACTCCGTACTAACATGAAAGTTAAGGAAATCAGGACTCGCAAGAACACTCTGATAAGCCTTCAATCTCTGAGGAAAATTTGCTCAGTGATTTTCCAAGGTGATTAATAACCACCACCGACATGTCAGCTTTACTACTTATTACCCTCTTTATCCTTTCTCATCCCTCTTAACTTCCACCAAGAAATTTAAAGTGGGAAGAAGTTAAACCTGAAAGAGGTAGATGTTTCATAATTTTATATTTATTATGGATGAAACCAGTTTAGTTGAGATTTTATTTTTTATAATTAAAATAATTGATGGGGTACGCGTTAAGAGAAGTATTTCTCAGTCTTTTAGCTTTTTATAAACCAAACCTGCATACCCATTCTGTAATCTGTCTTATGAAAACTTTATCACATTTCTCAAATATGTTCTTTTAATGCATAGCCTGGTTAAGAATCATGCATATAGGATTATCTCTCACAAGCATAAAACAAGCTGGCCCTTGGGCAGCTACTTAAGAGCTTGTGTTGGAATGACAGCAGCAAATGTCAGCTTTTCAAGGATCCTATCTAATCTAGTTCCCAGGTTAGAAGGTCAGGAAGAAAAAAAAATTCCATCTTTCGAACACATATTGAAACAAAGTCTTTCCCAACAAAGAGTTGAGTCTTAAGTGCAGTCTGTGCAACAGCACATACTTTTGGCTATGTTCACACAGTAAACCATAGAAACACACTGGCTCTGATGGCTACCTGTGGAAGACAGACTGATCCAGTGTTTACTTAGTATAGCCATCAGTGGCTTCTCCGGTCAGCAGGACTTTAGAGATGCTTACCGTGTGTCCACAGTCCAGGAAGGACATGCCCAATGCAATCAAACATTGCCAACCCTGAAAGATAAAGTACAGTCATCATTCACCAACCGCACTGCAGATCCCTCGTCCCATCACGACTGCTCACACCGCACTGCTCAGATGCAAACCTGCTCTCTCTTTTTTTTTTTTTTAAGATTTATTTGTCAGAGAGAGGGGAGAAGGGAGGGAGAGAGAGAGGAAGAGAGAGAGAGCGCGCAAACAGGGGGAGTGGCAGGCAGAGGGAGAAGCAGACTCCCCACTGAGCAGGGAGCCCGACGTGGGACTCGATCCCTGAACCCTGGGATCATGACCTGAGCCGAAGACAGACGCTTAACCGACTGAGCCACCAGGCGTCCCCCTGCTCTCTTCCTTGAACATCCAGCTCTGCTCATCTCCTACCACCCAGGTTGCAACCCCACACCCCCAAGACATCCTGGAATCTGCCTTCCTCAACATAATGTCTTTGTACTATTTTCAATATCGAGTTCCCTGTTCCTACCGCTGTTTGTAGTTTGTTTCTTTTGTCCAACTGGGAGTTCCCTGAAGACCATTTTCTTCAGTCCTACCCCATTCGTCATGATGCACGTGGAGGTAATGACTGACAGACCAACACAACTGGGATTGTATCCCAAACTGCTCTATGAAGTGTTTGGGGGCTTAACAGCACCGACTCTGGAATTAGTCCTCAGCCTAAAAATGTGTCAACAACCTCGACATTCTCAGGGTGACTGAGGACAACTCAGTCTCTCCATAGCTAATTTGCAGGAAGGAAGGATTCTCTTAACTTCTGTAATGAATTTTTTAAATAATTCCTGTCAAAGACATGTTCAGTTACTTGGGTTTCCTTGGAGTAAATCCCTAAAACACAGGTTCAGCATGACCCTAGCGTGCTCAAGGGCTACTGGGGAGGAAAGAAGAAAAAATAAATCAATCCAGGACATAATTTTTCAATAGTTACTACAGTGATTTTCTCAATCTAGTACTTAACCTGTGTCAAGATACTGGCGTGCAGGCCAGGTAAGCGTTAAAAAGATCAGCAGGTCTCCAGCCTCCATCCTTAACCATTCTCTGCAGCATATGTGGTATAAATTCTGCTCTCCCTAACCCTCCACACATGCATTCTTCAGAGAAACCTGTATAAAACAGGGAGGTGTCTTTGTTGCTAGAACTATTTTCCATCACTCTAAGTAATGTTAAAGAAGATTTGGAAAATAGAGAAAAGAATATACCATCAAGGAAACATCCTAACACAATTACTATCACCATTTTTTACATAATTTACCCCGGATTTTTGAAGAAAAATTTGACTATCTTGGAATACATTATTCTGCAGTAATTTTCTGTGCAGCTATGATTTTATAACCATCATTTTTAAATAACTCTAGAGTAATTTAATGAGAGAATATCACTCTTCTTTCTTTAGTAGACAGCTATTAAAATCTTGTATCACTCTCTACTTTCTATACTGTTCTTTTAATTCCTCAAACACTCTATACTCTCTTATCAGGTTTTTTTTTTTAAGTGATTTATTTACTTATTTGAGAGAGAGAGAAAGAGAGAGAGTGCAGGCATGAGTGGAGAGGGAGAAGGAGAAGCAGACTCCCCACTGAGCAGGGAGCCTGAAATGAGGCTCAATCCCAGAACCCTGAGATCATGACCTGAGCCGAAGGCAGATGCCTAACTGACTGAGCCACCCAGGTGCCCCTCTTATCAGGAATTAAGGATGGAAACCAGATAGAAGTAACATGACAGCTCTTAAGAGCCAAAATAAATTTTATGGTTAAAAATATTATTTAACCACAGGTGACTTAACAATTTCATGTAAACTGTCTCATTAACCTGGAGATTGGATTGCTATGTGCTATAATTAAAAAAAAAAGATTGCTATGTGCTCTTCTGGGTCCTTCCATTTTGGTGTTAATAACCCCCATCTCTACCATCTCTGATACCTATACCCCTGCCCCCTCCTGAATGGACTTACCAGGTAAAACACAAAGCTCAGATAAGCCACACTGACCACAGCAGCTACCACGTACAATGCCACATGCCCGAGTTCCTGGACATAAACCAGGACAAAGTACATGTTGATGGAACAGACGATAAGGACCAATATCCCGCCTGCAATCCTCCAGCCTCTGTAAAAGAATCATCAGTCACTGGTGGAACAGTCCAACCCATTCACAAGCAGAAAAGGACACTGTCCTGTAGGGCAGACAGGACAGAAGTAAGAGGCATTTCAAAATGAACCGAAAATTGTTACTATGTCCCAAGACATCAACAGGGAGAAAGAGGGGGTTAAATACTATCAAATAATCCTTAATATTTAAGTCCCTAGAAATGCAACAAGTCCTGAGTACCTACAGATGCAACAAGTAATTTCAAATACCCCAGACCATTTAAAGATGTATATAAAGGTATTCGTTTATGCTTTTCTCATTAAGATCATTTAACATGGAATTAAGGTGCTTTACAGTTCAGTGACTAAAGCTGAAGAATTAAAGCCCTAAGAGCGGAACTTTCTCGTGCTAGAAATGAAAAACGTGCTTGCCTTCTTTACCACATTCACAGTCTCTGTTCTCTGAGCCAAAGACTGAGGGGCAGGTCCAGCATTCACCTCTCAACACATGTGGTTCCCCTACATGACTCAGTTTCTGACTGGCCTAATTCAATGAAGATATGCTTCCCCACATATTTTTGGGGAACTGAGAGAAGTACACTCACATTCCATTGGCAAAGTCATTCATTACTGGCCGCAAGCTCGTAAACGTGAGGATGGGTATCAGAGCAAAGGGAAGCTGGAAAAGAAAGAATGAAGATCAGATGGGGCTACTGGAGATCCTTGTATTATCCTCAAGAGCAGCACTGTTAGCACCAGGGAAACACACATCCTGCCTCATCAACCCCATGAGAAATTATTCCTATCATCCCAAGATGCTCGTGCATTATGTTGAAACCTGTAGAGCCATCATTAACTTGGCATCAATTCTGATCCTGTATCTTTATAAACATTCGTATCTGCCTTGCCTTTTTAACCTCAATAGGACCTAGCAGTGTCCTAAGTTATTTAATGTTTACTTGAATTAAAAAACAGTAATTTTATACTCTATATGTAATTATAGCAGATAATTCCCATTCAACAGGCTTTTACAAACCAAATCATTTCTAAAAGCTTTTTAGATACCAGGGATTCCATACATTTACTGTAGACTGAGACTGTGTCCTCTTTCTTCCTCTGAACTGTCCCCAGAACCCAGCACTACAGGCTTGGTACCTAAGGGCAATACATAATACCGCCTGATTAAATGAGATGGGAGTTTCCCCAGCTCCCTCCTCACCTGTAAGCTCTGCAGAACATTCAGGAAGTCATTCATTCCTGTTAGATGCTCTACATCCTGGAAGATGGCAACAAGCAGAGTGGGGATGATGGCAATAGAGCGGGTCAGAATCACTCGGGCAAAGCGTGACCATTTTAGGTTCAGGAATCCCTGGAAGAAAACAGAAGCAGGATGAATGTCAAGAATGGGAAACAGAGAAAGGTTTGGGGAGGTTCGGGAAGACCCTAGAAACATGGGATTAAGAAGTAACAAAAAGGATGGGGTGCCTGGGTGGCACAGCGGTTAAGTGTCTGCCTTCGGCTCAGGGCGTGATCCCGGTGTTCTGGGATCGAGCCCTACATCAGGCTCCTCCGCTATGAGCCTGCTTCTTCCTCTCCCACTCCCCCTGCTTGTGTTCCCTCTCTCGCTGGCTGTCTCTATCTCTGTCGAATAAATAAATAAAAAATCTTAATAAAAAAAAAAAGTAACAAAAAAGCAAGCAATATTTTCTTCCTCTAATCTATACCGGTCAAAACAGCACATACCTCCATGACGAACTGGCCAGAATAGGTTCCTGTCATGGTGGAGCTCTGTCCTGCAGCCAGGATCCCCACTGCCCAGATGTAGAGTGCAGCAGGCCCAAAGTAACATCCCAGAACAACGCCCTGCGAGAGGAAAGGGAAAAAGATGTTTGTGTCAGTGGTCTGCTTAGACAATGACCAAAACAGAATTTCTCTGCAACATTTCTCCCTCTTCTTTGCTACGTACCAACCTACACCAAGTGCTGTGCTGGGTGCTACTCCCCAGAAGCTAGACTCAGAACCTGACCTCATTTTAGAGGCCTTCAACCTAAATTTTCCTGGATATTCCTTCACTCCTCTGCTTAGTCTTTTCTCCAAGTTCCTAAAGCCTTCATCGTCAACCTATATCTTAAATAGGAAGGAAGGAAGGAAGGAAGGAAGGAAGGAAGGAAGGAAGGAAGGAAGGAAGGAAGGAAGGAAGGAAGGAAGGAAGGAAGGAAGGAAGGAAGGAAGGAAGGAAGGAAGGAAGGAAGGAAGAAAAAGAAAGAAAGAAAGAAAGAGAAAGAAAGAAAGGCAGGCAGGCAGTCTACACAACATTTCCCAAATTATATTACTTAACACACTATTCTGGAAGATAGTAACAGCAGTGAAGAGAAAGGTCGGCACATTTGGGAAACACGACATAAATTATGTATTCTACTCTTGGGAGATTCATAATGTAATGAGCATAAAAGAGACTGAGAGGTCCCAATAAAGAATACTTTACCAGGAGCACCTTCTTCAGTCTCCCCCTATTAACACCCTACAAAACTATGTACTACCAACATAACTCTGGGATTGCTGATACAGTTCATCTTTCAGCTGATCCTCTATTCCCTCCCACGTAATCCAAAAATGCTTGTCTGGCATCTAGACTCTGAAATAAATGACACTCCAAGGAAGATAGGTTCAGCTCCGAAGTGAACCCACAGAGAAGATCACATACGATGGCAAGAATGCGGATTCAGGGGCAGTGATCACAAATCTGAAAAGGCTTACCCCTTTGTAGATGTCCACAGCCAGTGTCGAGTTATCGTCAGGAAAAAGGTGAGTGTGGGGACTGCTGTTATTTCTACAGACTGCAATCTGGAACACAAAGCAGTTTAGAAGCAACTTTTATTTTTGAGGCAAGGACCAGACCAGAAGAACTCTCCGGCAGACCACAAACTACAGGTCACACTCAAGTCATCTAGGAGAAAGGCTGGAGGTAAGACACTGGATACAGGTTGCAACGGGAGCAGGGACTGGCAGCAATGGCACTTGTGGTCTTCTTTCATAATCCTTCTACACCGTCGTGCCATCAAAAATATTTACTGAGTTAAGAGTGTGCATGGTAGCATGTGAATGCTTGCTCACTTTAAGTGACGGCAGGAGCAGAGGCCCTTAAGAAACAGCAGAGGACTCCTGAGTCAGAGGAGTCCTACAGATAGGCAATCGGGTATCAAGATGATAGAGAACTCAAAACGCAGAAAAGTATAAGGCCAGTTTCTGCTTTCTGCTTGTTGACTCCTTCCTACCTATCCTCACCACTAAATGACAGGACTGGCAAAGCAGGCTGGCAGTTGATAAACAGGAAACAAAAGGGGATGACAAAGAACCAAACACACATGAAGCCACAAACACAACAGTGTGAGGCAACCTTTATTCTGAGGCAAACTCACTCTGAGCCAGTAGCTGGGAAAAATGGGTCTAGGCTTGGTCTGCCCCCAGACTCTAGACCCTAACTAGTGCAGTGATGATGGGGCAGCCCTGAGGCTGGAGATCTGTCTTCCCTGAGCTCCAAGTCATTGTCACTTTGCCTACCCCATTCCGGCCCTCACTACCCTCAACGTTCACTATCACTCACGACCCTGGCTTACTCACCACCTGGTCGTTGGTTTTTTCAAAAAATGCTTCGGCAAAGACTGAGACGACAAAGACGTTGATGATGAAGGAAACAAAGAGAGCAATGCAGGATTCAATGAAAAAGTACTTATTAGCTTCTCGGACTTCCTGCTTATTGGCTCGATTTACCTGTCTGGACTAGAGAGATAAACAGCAGTAGTCATTTTTTGATTAGTTAGAACAAGTTTCCTTGTAATATTCCATGAGTTTGAAGTTAGCTGAAAGGTTTAGAGGGCAAACAACTGACCATAAGAAATGTGAGAAAACTTACATTCTAGCTCGTGAAGTGAGTAAGGACTTCGTGACCCTCTGACAACACTGTACGTTCCCCAAACAGGAAATGATGACTACATGCTACTGAGCTCTCAGTTACTGTGGCTAGAAGAACCACTGACACACAAAAACAACCTGATTTTCAGTCCTAACAACCTTAATTATAAAGGTCTCTGAAATCTCCCAGCAAACTACTGTGTAAGACTGATAAAACCTTGGTTGGGCTCTGTACTCTTGATCTCAAGGTCACTCAGTCTTTTGGGATTTAAACACAAGAGATGTGGCATACTTTTGGACCTTTTACGAAGAATTTCAGTCCCATTTTCTCTGTGGAGTCACTTATTTCTGTCACCTTTGTGATAAAAACAGAGTCTGAGTGTGTGAAGTTTATAAACATCCAACCATGAAAAAACCTTCCACTCCTTTAGGGTTCTAACGCTTTTAAACTAAGTGTGTGTCCCCTGCAACTAAAAACATAGAAAGCTACTATTGCTGCATATAATGGTACCGATTCCTAGGCGTATCTGGGCTGGGGCACAAACCGGGAAACATGAACTATCTGGACGGCACGGATAGAAGAGCCATGCTCACCTTGACTAAGGCAGAATGCAGGTACATATTATGTGGCATGATGACAGCTCCCACGATGCCCACAGCCTGCTCGATCTGCGGGGTGTGACAGCCTGAACAGGATGGCAGGAACATGCCCTTGAGTACCTGGCTCTGGCTGGGTTTCACTGTAACATACTACATACCAACATAACAACTATTAGAATATGAGGCCCGGGGAGTAGCATCGTACCAGGAAACACTCAGCATCCATTGCTCCTTACAACACTTTCTTCAACAACCACCTAGAATAATGAGGACTATAGCACCATCAGCAAACCAAGCAGCATGAGTGCTTGCTTCCAGAGGTCTGAGAATTCAGGACTGGGATATCCAAATATTTCACACCATATTGTAGGTATACAAAGAAGATGTGTGGAGAATGTCTTTAATATTCTAAAGAATTAGCTGGCGGCTAAGGGCCTCATTGACATTAGCTTCACAACCACTCCTATGAGGCAGACCCAAGAATATAGTCAATTCTTGATTATCCATCCTTACACCTCTATTCACCTATGTTTATCTAAAAATCACGTACGTGTGCCACTAACGTATGCTGAGACTCGTTCATAAATACTTCTCATACATACTTTTTCCTGGTTCAGCACTTCTCTTGGAAGCCTGAGACTCATCTATTGCATAATCTACTCGGAGATTAGATATGCTGTTTTTTTTTAAAGATTTTATTTCTTTTAGAAATAGAGATAGAGAGCGTGAGAAGGGGGAGGAACAGAGAAAGAGAGAGAATCAGATCCCCGAGGTCATGACCTGAGCTGAAATTGAGTCAGACACTTAACCAACTGAGCCACCCAGGCACCCCAGATTAGATGTACTTTTAAAAGTTTAGTCAGGCCACTGAGCAAAAATGAGTTTGTAACAATTGGATATAGAAAGCTACTACTACTGCATATAATGGTACTGATTCCTAGGAGTATCTGGGTTGGAGCACAAATCAGGAAATATCCATTATATACCTTATAGCTCATTAACAGTTGCAATACAGAGAAAGTTCAAGCTGCAGTTGGTATAAACCAGGATAAGCAAAACCAGAACCCCTCTAAGTTAATAGCCAGGAATCACCCTGCAACTCCCTCCTTAACCCTCTCCAAGGCTGCTCTGTTGTGGGGCTAGCCAACCTGGAACCAGGGAGTCTAGTCTAGAAAGTCCTAAAAAATCTGCTTATGTTTGACCTAGGAGACCCAGCAGGCCTTCCCAGAGACTGGTCTCTATAGATCGTATTTCTTCAAAACTGGCCTAGGCTGAATTGGCTTTTTGTTAATATGTGATACAATTAAACCATCCTACCATTATACAGTCTTGAAAGAAAAGGCAAAAAAAATCTTTTTTGTTTTAAAAAGTAATGAATAGCCTGCAACACTTGCCTCATATCCAAATGTGAGGGCCATAATGGTGATGAGAAAGCCAAAAAATGCTTCTAGCTTCCGTAAGCCTAGAGGGGAAAATGCAACAGTGAGCTCACAAAAGGGCAGACTTCTCCATCAGCTACTTGCTGCAAAGTAGCCCCTCTGACCCCTCCATTCCCACTCTCCTTACCATATTTGTCCAAAAAGAGAAATACAAAGGTATCTGCAATGGTGATGAGAACTCCACCCCACAGAGGAACCCTAGGTCAGAGATAAGAAATGGAGATTAGTGGGAAGAAAGGAAACAGTGAAGAACACTTTCTTCAGAACAGCTCTCCAGATACACAATACTTGGAGAAGCAAGGACTCGTGGGAGAGGGGACAGTGGCAGGAGGTCAGGCCCTGGGTAGTTTAGGAACATAGCACCAACCGAATAAAGTACATTCATTCAAACACTGACTGTCTACGAAGTCAGACATTTAGGATACAAAGCTGAAAAGTGTGGGTCTTACCCCTCAAGGAGCTCACTGTCTAGTGGGACAAACTGATATACAAATAAATAATTGTAACGCACAATGTCACACACTGTATAATAGAGGGATGCACAACCCAACATGAGAACACGGAACATATAGAGCCTACAGCTGCTGGGAGAGAAGGTGGCTCCAGAAAGGTTCCACAGAAAAAATAATAGTTGAATTGAACCTTGAAAATTGAAAATTAGTTTGGTTTTTGTTTTTACATTTGCTTTGAAATCTAGCAAAATATTACTTTCTGGAGGAAAACCCCCTCACCTTCCTACAGACAGGAGATTGATGGCAATGGCTGAGCCAATAACTTCTTGCATATCTGAGCCAATGATAGCCAACTCCACCATCAGCCATAGGATAATTCGTGGGACCTAAATACCAAACAGCAGAAAGACATGGTTCTAATTAATCATTTCTAAGAACTTTCTCTATAGTTTGGAATTCACATTTGGCACTGACCCATCAACAGTCCTCCATAAGGCTTCAGTCTAGAGATGAAGTACCAGAACTGGGCTCCACGTGGCCTGTCATTGCACTGTGGGCCCCAGCTGGAGAAAGCAAGGGTGCTTCTATGTGGTGGTGCCTATAAACCAAGGTCAGGACAGCAGCTGATCCTAATTTCTTCTCTTACCTTCCACTCAACAGAGGAATGGAATCTCCAATCACTAATTTACACTTAATTTCCTGCCTAAAAACAATCCGAAAGTTTTAGGGGGAAATGAAGATGCTAATATGGTCAAAATATTGTTAAGAGAACAGAAAATGGCCACAGAAGAAAATATCCTGACCGTGGCTGAAGAGACAAAACAAAAATGAAGAGGTTAGGGTCAACCTTAATGTAATGATAATATATAAGCAAGTGAAAAAGGACAAATATGTAAAGGGACTCAGGGCAAAGTGGTTGAAACTGAGTGGCACATAACAAAACAGGTACCTAATCTGGTCGAACCACCCAGCTGAAAGGCAGATTTAGTTAATACTGGCTCACAGAGGCCAAGAAAAAACAAAAAACAAAACAAAAACCACCTTCCGGGATCTACTACACAAAAAATTGTCACAAAAAACAACTGTTAGGATACATGAAGAGAAACTACAAGAAATTATAAATTACTAAGGTTTTTTTGAGAAGCATATAAGGGGGAAAAAAACAGGTAAGGATAGTTTTTCACAGTCAGGAAAGGAGATTAAACACTTAGGACAAACCAGAGGCAGATCACTATCTTATCTCAAGATGAAGCTAGGTTACAACTACCTTCCAGACATAGGGTCCATTCCTGCCTTAGGTAGCAGTAAGAAAGGCCCAAAATGTCCAGAAAAAAAGCTGTGGAAGACAGTGTAACCTCCAGGATCAGGGTAAATTGAAGAATAATTATTAACAAATCCGAAGATCCTGCCACATAGAGTTTGCAGTAAAAGAGAAAACCTTATTTTTCAAATTGATGACAAAGTCAAACAAAAAAGAAAATATGTATAATAGGAATATGGATGTATGAATGAAAGTGCTTATAGCACTCCCACCCCTCCTTGGGCTGGGCGCTGCTGGATGTCAGAAGGCAGAATGAATGGTAAATATTTACTCAAACTGAATTTTTCTAAGGAAGCTTTCTGGCAAAAAGTGAATCTCAAAGTTAAATTCTGAAGGCGTACAGAAATATGAATTAGCAGCAAGAGGGGCTACAGAATTCCCCCTGGGACTCATCTGCAGGGTCACTGACCACCAAGTACTCCACTATTTCAGTATACCACAAGGCCAGCACACTCTGCCAGACACGCAGGTTCCTCTGAGATGAGTGACAAACAGGACACTCCACTGCTCACCTTGGGATACTGACGGTGACAGACTTCGGCAAGATGCAACCCCGTGACCACTCCCAGTCTGGCTGCAAGGCGCTGGAGCAGGAGCCCCACGATGGTGGCCAACAGAAGAACCCAGAGCAACTAGAGAAGAACAAGATCCCATCATAACACTCATTAGACAACTGGAGTGTTTTCGTCTGGTGATGTGAATGAGAAATACTACATTCGGGAAACAGCCCAAGTCAGGAATCAAATGACCTGAGTTCTGTATCAGATTCTGCACATATCCTGCTACGTCACCTCAAACCTTTCTGAGCCTTAATTTTTCCCTAGTTCAAGGAAAACTATGCGGAGTAGATAAAATAAAATAAACTTTAAAAACCAGGTGGCAAAGTACTTGTCACCTAAGTGTCACTGCCAATGAAGCTGTGTGCATGTAACTGCTAAGGCTGATGATATCCAACAGGCAGAGTAGGGAAAGGATGTGAGGGTGTACTGTGTGCATTTAAAAGGGACAGGGGTAGGACTAGATGTTCACCTTAAATCCAGCCACTGCTCCAGACTGCAAATCAGATTCGATGTTTCCTGGATCCAAGTAGGCAATGCTCATAAGAAAGCCGGGCCCCGTGAAAGCCCAGAGTTTACGAAAGCTAAAACAAGAATGCTATACAAGAGAAGAAGAGATCAAACTAATTGTCACCTCCAAACTACTGATCTAATTTATCTGTTATTTTTTCACATATAAAGCAACAATATCAGCTTTACAAGAACAAAGGATTTAGGATGTTGGATACTAGGTATGTCCAAGTCAAACCTCCATCTTACCCACTTCTTATCAATAAACTGGCCACTTCTCTGTCCAAATAGGAGCCCTTCCCTTCCCCGCTCTTTCCATCAATCAGCCTCTCATTCTAAAACCTGAGTAACAGTATC
Organism: Ursus maritimus; assembly: GCF_017311325.1. Classification (NCBI taxonomy): domain Eukaryota; kingdom Metazoa; phylum Chordata; class Mammalia; order Carnivora; family Ursidae; genus Ursus; species Ursus maritimus. Next base: position 41,186,555 of record NW_024425119.1, read on the forward strand.
AGTACCCTTGTGCCCAACCACTACCCAAAAGGGACAAAAGCCACTGTAAAAAAAAAAAAAGAACGTGAAATTCATACTTTCTAGATCAAAAAATAATCACTAGTACGATGTGGCAACTGTTTTCAAGGCCCTCGTTTTCCTGAACGGTTACTGTAAACAGTTATTCTGATTATAAAAGTCATCTTCAGAGACTGCTTGCCAAAATTAGATCTGAGGCTGTTGATCTTGAGTGTCCAGTAGACTTTTCACTCCTAAGTCTTCCCTAAATAACATTTTCCTCCAAGGATCTGTCACTAACCTCCTCCTCAGGAATGGCGATCTTCTCATCAAAGTAGGTGGTAAAGGGCTCCTGTGAGTCCTCAGCGGACTGGGGGAGAGATGAGCTACTGTAGGCAGGGTTGAGGGTACCAAGACTGGGAGAGTCCCCATGGTCTCCAGAAGCATCATCTAAATTGACAGATTTGAGAAGAAATAAAAATGAACAAAATACACTAACAACTTGTTCTTAGTAACTTTTAAATTAAATTTTTTAAATACCTAAATGCACAAGACCAACCTGGCTCTACTCAATTTATTTCTAATATTTTATTTTCATCTATATTTTTAATAAATTAATTCTTAACTAGGCAGTATATTCACATGGATGGAAATTCAGGAAATAAAACAAGCTGATGGTAAAAAAGCTCCCTCTCACCCCTCCTCCCCAGTCACTTTGCTCTAGATCAGTTTTAATGCTCATCTCACAATGGTTTTCCTACTTTCACATTTCTGTATTCCCAGTTGGCAATTTTTAGAATCATTTCATTTTCTTCTAAAAACATTGATGCCTAGGGCTCAAAATGTAACATTCCCCAACGAGCCACATTGGTAACCTAAAATCCTAACTTTGAGAAGAACAGAACTTGGGACAACACCTGGGTGGCTCAGTTGGTTAAGCGTCTGCCTTCGGCTCAGGTCATCATCCCAGGGTCCTGGGATCAAGTCCTGCATCAGGCTCCTTGCTAAGCAGGGAGCCTGCTTCTCCCTCTCCCTCTGCTGCTCCCCCTGCTCGTTCTCTCTCTCTCTCTAATAAGTAAAAATTAAAAAAAAAAAAAAAAGAAGAAGAACAGAACTACATCTGTCTAGTGGGTTACTACTCTCCTCCGCCCCACCCCCAACCATTATTTGGTAGGACTTGGCTAAAGAATCATCCTTGGACATTATACCTCCATCAGGCTTCTCAAAAAACGTGGAAGTTGAAAAATCCTGCCAGTTGGGCTAAAATCTGAAGCTGCAGGGAAACCACCAAACAGGAACCCTGACTAAGGCCTGCAGTGAAGCGCTTCAGGTCACGGGGTGTGGGCACCCTTGTGACAGGAGGACTCATCTTAGACTGCTTATCAGTGTTTCCGAGTCCTGCATCTTACAGGTAATCTTAAATGCTGGGAAGGGGAGGGTCTAGGAGAAAAGGGCTAATCTGCCAGAAGGATACAAAGCCCAGTTTGGTAATCATCAAATGGCAACATCCAATTAGAAAAACAAAAGCTTTCTTTTTATAGGGAGCTGACCCACTTCGTGTGAAATGGCCCTGAATTGAAGAGGAAATTTAAAGAAAAGGAATGAAAATTCTATAAGGTGAAACTGAGAACTAGAAAGAATTAGAACACTCCAGAAGCTCTAACAGAATACAGAGTTTAATGCAGGCGCTCGGTATTTCACGGTTCCTTAACGTACCTGAAGTGCTGTGAAGAGCCCAAGCATTCTAAAGGTTTTTACACCAAACCTGTGATTAATACTTGCCCTTGCAAGCATCACTGCTACAGAAACCAAACTTGCAGCTAATCTTGGCTCATCTCAGAATTGGAAATAAGACAGGAGACAGATCTTTATGGTTATCATTTACAGCCCAAGTTACTAGATGTGATTGGACTGGACCTGATTGGAGCAGGTCTCCATGATGGCACTGTTAGCCAGGGAAGGACAATTTTTGTTGTAACAGATGACAAGAAGAACATTATGGTCAATTTTTATTGCTGATTTAAACCTAAGTCCAAGTAAAAACCAGACAATAACACAGCTGTAAATTACCATCTGGCATCTTCTGTTCAGGACCCAACACCATGGTGGATGCCTGAGTGTCCAAGTTCTTAGAATAGGATTCTGGAAAGGAGAAAAGGGAGACAAAAATCAGCAAGAAAAAGCTAACAAGTTCAGAACCAGCATTTTGTTACTCTGTACAACTGACCCCATACTAGATGAAAAGAATAATTCTACTAAATTAGAGAACCTTGAAAATAATTACAGTTTTCAGAAATGATTAAGAGATATTTAGTACAAATTAAAAAGTCTTAATCACTTTTTGCTAGCAAGACTTTAAAACCAAACTGAAGCAAAAGGTATTTCAGGGAAGTAGGTGAATACTTTTAATACACCCACAAACAGGCTGCTAAGCAATCCCCCAGTCTCTCTGCCTTTGCTTCGACATTAACTCAAATATTTATTTAAAACCAGATTGATTTCCCCCAACTTTTACAAATTTTTAAGGACAAAGATCTATGACTCTCTCTGATCTAAGAAACAATTTAAGCTCACGATTCAATTTTCTGGAATGGAAGGAGAAAAGCACCTCACCACCATACTAGTAGTGGAGGGCCATTACTTCCCAGCCTCATATTTCCCTGAGGAGACAGAATTTTCCCCTATAATGTTTCTCATTCCCCAACCCTTCAGCACCAGAAGAAGAAACTAATCACCATGGCTCTACCTTCCTGGGCACTCAGAGAGAGATGAGGCACCAGGAAGACTAGGCATAGTTTGCAGGATGCCAGCACTTCTCTCCATCCGGCAAGGGAGTTAAGGACGAGGGGTTGTCCCAGAGGTCTAGCACCCTATTAGGTTAAGTTTAACTAGAGGGAGGGGAGGGATGGTGGTGAGCCCATGTGGCCACAGGTCTACGGAATACTCTCCAATCAACCTCACCAATAAGGTTGATTTTTTTTTTTTTACATTTAATCTACTGATTAAGGAATCTATTTCTCAGGTGATTTGAAATTTAGAAGGAGAAAGATGAGGTAATATTTACTGTTAGCCCCAACCCCCACTTAAATCCCACTAAGAACGATCCTACTAAAAAAGTTATAAAGTCTCTCCTTAGTTATCTTTTACTGTAGAAAGTCTTTTTCTCTCTTCTCCCTTGTTCCTATCTGAACATTCTTCTACTTTCTTTTTTTAGATAATTTACCAATATATTCCGTATTTGTTTTAAAGAATTATGGAATTCAGACCGCAAGGGTTCTAGGTTTCATCCATCTTCCAAAATGTAAAACAAACCACCACTTGCTAATTTGGATAACATAATCTTTTACCTCTATACTCACCAATATCAAGTATTTTGTTACAGTGGACAACTAGCCATGTCTCTCCCATCAGGTTTTAAGCAACTAGATGGCTAAACACCAGCCAGTATATGCCAGTAACACTGACTACATTCAAACCCTCTTTAGCATCTCATCCGAATGGGATTTACATATCTGACCACTGAGAACAGCAGTAGACACTTGGATTCCAATTACAGCTCAGCCCCTTGGCCCCACCCAGAGCCTTTATACTTTTATTTTACACACAATTCTGAGAAGCCAGGTTATCCTAACCCATAATAAATTAGACACCACAAATCAGCTCCAGGACTTTAACTCTTATAGGAAAAGGTCTTGGGCCACTTCATATGAGGCAAAGAGCTCTTCTTTATACTTTGATCAACTCTGAGAACATTATTATTAAAAATAATGTTATTAATATTTTATTATTATTAATTATATTATTATTAAGAATAACTCAAGTTTCTTCTAATGTGGCTCTACTTACCAAGAACTGACTAAATTAGATTACTTTTGTGGTGACGACCTGTGTAAGTCACAGAAGTGTTTAATGCATCTGAGGAAATTTCCTACCCAAAATAAGCTTTTAAATTATATTTAAAAAACAAACAATTGAGATAGTAGTGCATTTTCCCCTGAGTCTGTAGTCGATAAAGGTGATAGTCAGGGGTACCAGGGTGGCTCAGTCGGTTAAGCTCTGCCTTCGGCTCAGGTCATGATCCCAGGGTCCTAGGATGGGGTCCCGCATCGGGCTCCCTGCTCAGCAGGGAGTCTGCTTCTCCCTCTGCCTCTGCTGCTCCCCCCACTTGTGCTCATGCTCTTGCTCTCTCTCAAATAAATAAAATCTTTAAAAAAAAAGTGATAGTTGAATAATCTTAGATAGAAATATTTCATTATAAAATTTTAAACAATTGTTATTAGTATCCTAAGGGATTATTTCTATGTTACTTACATACAGAGCTAATAAACACAAGAAGTCTGATCTTCTCTCTGAAAGCTCAGGAATATATTATTCCAAGAAGGAAAAAATGATTCTAGATTCCAACTTTCTCATCAAAACTTTTAGTCACCAAACTATAAGCTCTATTGCTTCCAGTGTCTACGGAACGTGACTAGGGCAGGAAATAAAGTGGGTCAGTTATACTTGGTGAGCTGCACAGTATTTAATCTCCGTGGAAATTTAAGACCCATACAGAAGCAGTTAATATTAAAACAGTTTTGCTTTCTAGGACCATGCCACCAGGTTGTTTCAGTCGTTTAACTATATTAATGAAAAGATCAAGTTGCAACACAAGCAACCAGAATCAATCTGACAATACTTTGATAATTATGATTAATATAGCTTTTATATTCTAGCTCACCCTCAACCATAAAGTGTCACTTCTTCCAAATCCAGTAAGTTTCCTCCTGTCAAACAGCAATTAACAGCAGAAAAAATGGCACTCTTGGTTAAATGTAATATAACTATTTTACCCCATTCCTTATCAAAAGTTATTAAGAATGGGGGTGCCCGGGTGGCTCTGTCGGTTAAGTGTCCGACTCTTGACTTAGGCTCAGATCATATCTCAGGGTTGTAAGAGCAAGACTCACACACCCAGTGCAGAGCCTGCTTAAGATTCTCTCTCTCCCTTTGCCCTTCCTCCCCTCCACCAAAAAGAGGTTGTTAAGAATGTTTTATGTTTTACAAGTGGGGTGCTTGGTTGGCTCAGTCAGTAGAGCACGTGACTCTTGTCTCAGGGTCATGAGCTCAAGCCCCACACTGAGTGTAGAGGTTACTTAAAAAAAAAGTTTTACAAGATAAAAAGGCCAATAAAATTACACTTTCTGTCTAAAATGCCAAAAGTGCACATACCCTTTGACCCACCAATTCTATTTCTAAGAATGGACCTTAAAGAAATACTCACACAAGGAAGTATGTGCAAGGAAATTTCCTGTAACATTGTAGTATCAAAAGACTACAAACAACCTAGATATTAGTGGAGGACTGGTTAAATAAACTACGTACATTTACAGGATGGCGTGCCGTACAGCTACTATAATAAAGCAAATCTAAATGTACTGATAGGAAACAATCTCCAAGACATGTTTTTAAGTAAAAAAACCCAATGTATAGAATGGCATGCATCATTTATGTCAAGAAGAAAAAGAAAGAGAGATAATACACACATGTACATGTATGGTCTACTCCCGAGGCACACACCAAGACTGTAATGCTGTCCCCAAGATGAAGGAGTGGGGGAGCAAAAATGAGGTCAGGTGAAGGGAAGACCTCTCATTGAATATACACTGTACACCGTTTTGCACTTAAAAAAATTTTTGTCATGTACTTGTATTACTTATTTTTAAAAAATATAAAGGTCATATGGATTCACTCAGCTTCCAAACAAACACTCTCAGGATGTGTAGTTGAACTCTGTCTGACAAAACTTCTGTAGTGGATAATCAGAGATCTACACCTATCCAGCTGGCAGGCACACACTGTCTTAAGCTTAACTTACTACTACTTTGTCTTAGTGCCCAAATAGCCATGCTCTGCAATTATGAACTGGGAGTTTCACATGAACGCAAAAAATTAAAGGCCACGTCGTCAGGAAAGATAATTTGGGTATCTCCCCAAACACATACTAGCTATAATCAATTTTGAACATCTAAGTAACATGAATTCACGTGTTCTTTTAGCACTCACAAGAACTCTAGAAGAACAATTTTCTGAAGAACAGTTTAGATAGGGGCATGTGGGTGACTCAGTCGGTTGGGCATCTGCCTTCAACTCAGGTCATGATCCCAGAGTCCTGGGATCCAGCCCCACATCGGACTCCCTGCTCAGCAGGGAACCTGTTTCTCCCTCTCCCTCTGCCACTCTCCCTGCTTTTGCTCTCTCTCAAATAAATAAATTTAAAAAAAAAAAAGAACAATTTAGATAGCCCAACTCTGTTTTAAAAACTGCCCCTAAGAAAGTCTGAAATACTGAATACTAAAAAACATTTAAATGTTTTCCCCGTATGGTTAAAAAAAAGGTTGAATTTGAAATACTTCTTTCTTATAAAACTCCCCTATAGAAAACAAAGGTCCTCGAAATTATTTCACTGATTTCAGAGCTGTGTTCAACATTGCAAAGGTCTCCCTAAAATTAATTATAAGGTTTAAAGAGGAATGTTTTTGAACAGTCCTCTAATTCATCCCCTCTTTTTACCTTCCCTTCCCTACATGACTAAAATCAAAGACAGCATTAAAGTAGGAAAAGAACTCTTATAGAGAGAACCGGAAGTGTTTGTATGGTAGCAACTGGTTAAATAAATGTGAACAGGAATGTTTAACTTGACTGGCAAAATTCACAGCAAGGCAGTCAGGAATCGTTCTTGCGAAACAGGGAAAGACCAAACACCTCCACCTGTATGTAGACCTGTTGGTGCCGTCCCAACTTCTACCAAAGCATATGTAAGGTGCTAAGTCCTTAAACACCGAACAAAAACTGTTCTCTGGGGAAAAAATAAAATATAGATTATAATAAATAAAATAAAATGAGGTTGACTGGCAAAACCACCTCTTCTCCCTCTTGATGCTCCCCTCAGACAATTTTTCAGTGCCAGCAACATGCTGGTGACACAATCAAAAATGCCAAACGCAGAGAGCAAGGCTTTAGAAAGTGATACCCGAGTTATTTATTTGAGAATAACAGGAATTGTGATAAAAAGAAAAATTCCATTTGTCCTGAAATGTAAAAATTTCCAGATCTATCTAAAATCCTTTTCCCTAAAAGTCTCCTTTATGGCTAAAGTAGTTGATATTTCTCTTAAACCATTATTATTGATCTACAACCTACGTCATATAAGATGTTCTTCATGAAAGTAAGCTCCTGTCCTGGATGACTGCAAGTCAACAAAACTCGGAAATATTCAAGTGGTTTGAACAGAGCTAATCGTTTTCTGAACCCTATGTATTTTAATAAGGAAGATTACTAGCCACTTTTTTTTTTAAATAAGAGATTATTGTTTTGTTTTTCATTCCAAATCAATGAATAAGTACCATTTTCTGAGTCATTCCATTGAGGATGTCCACCTCATTAGTTCCAAAACTCAATTTGCCCCCACTGGGAATGAGGGGGGAAAGAAACAGCTTAGAAAAGCCATGTGAACCAATTACTAGTAATGGGATTGAAATGGTAATCAAAGCTCCCAACAAACAGAAGTGCAGGAGCAGATGGCTTCACAGGTGTATTTTACCAAACATTTAAATGACAGTTAATACCTATTCTTCTCAAACTATTCCAAAAAATACAAGAGAAAGGAAAACTTCTAATTTCATTCTTCAAGGTCAGCATAACCCTATGATACCAAAACCAAAGACACTACAAAACAAAGCACTTCGGGGGCACCTGGGTGTCTCAGTCGGTTAAGCATCCAACTCTTGATTTCGGTCTAGGTCAAGATCTCAGGGTCGTGAGATCAAACCCCATGTTGGGCTCTGTGCTCAGCAGGGAGTCTGCTTGAGATTCTCATTGTCTTCCTCTCTCTCTGCCCCTACCCCCATTCACTCTCTCTCTCAAATAAATAAACAAATAAATCTTAAAAAAAAAAAACACACACACACCAAAAAACTATAGGCCAACATTCCTGATGAATATAGATGCAAAAACCCTCGACAAAATATCAGCAAACCAAATTCAACAGTACACTAATAGGATCATTCATCATGATCAAGTGGGATTTATTTCAGGGATGCAAAGGTGGTTCGATATCTGTAGATCAATGAGCTGTACCATATTAACAAGAGGAAGGATAAAACCATACAATCATCTCGGTAGATGCAAAAAAGCATTTGACAAAATATGACATCTATTCATCATAAAAACTCAACAAAGTGGTACAGAATGAACATACCTCAACATAATAAAGGCCATATGTGACAAATCCACAGCTAACATCATACTCAATAGTGAAAAGCTGAAAGCCCTTCCTCTACGATCAAGAACAAGACAAGGATGTCCACTCTGACCACTTCCATTCGGCATAGTACTGGAAGTCCTAGCTGCAACAATCAGACAACAAATAAGGCATTCAAAATGGTAAAGAAGTAAAACTGGCACTACTTGCAGCTGACAGGATATTATATACAGAAAATCCTAAAGACCCCAGGAAAACTCTATTACAACTAAGAACTGAATTCAGTAAAGTTGCAGGATTCAAAATTAACATACAGAAATCTGTTGTGTTTCTATACACTAATAATGAAGTAACAGAAAGGGAAATTAAGAAAACAATTCCACTTAAAATTGCACCAAAAAAGAATAAAATACCTAGGAATAAATTTATTAAGCAATGAGGTGAAAGACCCGTACTCTGAAAACTACACGACATAAATGAAACAAACCGAAGATGACACAAGCAAACGGAAAGATTCACCAATGCTCATGGATTGGAAGAATTAATATTGTTAAAATGTCCATACTACCCAAAGCGGTCTACAGATTCAATGAAATCCCTAACCTAACCCTTTGAATCTGTATTTTTGTATCCTCTGGGTAAATACCTCATAGTGCAACTGCTGGGTTGTAAGGCAGTTCTATTTTCAACTTTTTGAGGAGCTCACATACTGTTTTCTAGAGTGGCTACATCAGTTTGCATTCCCAGCAACAGTGCAAAAGGGTTCCCCCTTCTCCACATCTTCACCAATACGTGTTGTTTCCTGTGTTGTTAATTTTAGCCATTCTGACTGGTGTGAGGTGATATCTCCTTGTAGTTTTGATTTGTATTTCCCTGATGATGGTATTGGCACAAAAACAGACACATAGTTCAATGGAAGAGAACAGAAAACCCAGAAATGAACCCACAACTATATGGTCAATTCATCTTTAACAAAGCAGGAAAGACGATCCAATGGAAAAAAGACCGTCTCTTCAACAAACAGTGTTGGAAAAACTGGACAGCCAACACGTAAAAGAATGAAACTGGACCACTTTCTTACACCATACACAAAATAAACTCAAAATGATTTAAAGACCTAAATGTGAGATCTGAAACCATAAAACTCCTAAAAGAAAACACAGGAAGTAATCTCTTGGACATCCGGCCTTAGCAACATAGTTATGGATATAACTCAGGCAAGGGATGCAAAAGCAAAATTAACTACTAGGACAACACCAAAGTAAAAAGCTTTTGCACAGCAAAGGAAAACATCAACAGAACAAAAGCAACCTAGAGAAAGGGATAAGATATTTACAAATGAGGGGCGCCTGGGTGGCTCTGTCGTTAAGCATCTGCCTTTGGCTCAGGGCATGATCCTGGCGTTCTGGGATCAAGCCCCACATCAGGCTCCTCTGCTGGAAGCCTGCTTCTTCCTCTCCCACTCCCCCTGCTTGTGTTCCCTCTCTCGCTGGCTGTCTCTCTCTCTGTGTCAAATAAATAAATAAAATCTTAAAAAAAAAAAGATATTTACAAATGATATATCTGATAAGGGGTTAATATCCAAAATACATAAAGAACTTCTAAAACTGAAAACAAACCAAAAAAAAAAAAAAATCTGATTAAAAATGGACAGAGAACCTGAACAGACATTTTTCCAAATACATACAGATGACCAACAGACACATGAAAAGATGCTCAACATCACTAATCATCAGAGAAATGCAAATCAAAACCACAATGAGGTATCCCCTCATACCAGTGAGAATGGGAAGTATCAAAGGCACAAAACAGTGTTTATGAGGATGTGGAGAAAAGAGAACCTTTGTGCACTGTTAGTGGGAATGTGAACTGGTGCAATCACTGTAGAAAATGGTGATTCCTCAAAAAATTAAAAACAGAAATACCATATGATCTAGTATTTCCACTACTGGGTATTTACCCAAAGAAAATGAAAACACCACTTCAAAAAGACATATGCACCTCTAGGTTTACTGCAGAATTATTAACAAAAGCCAAGATATGGAAACAACCCAAGTGTATATAGATGAAAGGATAATGAAAAAGTGATAAATACACACACACACAGTAGACTATTACTCAGCCATAAAAAAAGAATGATATCTTGCCATTTGTGACAACCCGGATGGACCTAGAGGATATTATGCCAAGATAAACAAGTCAGACAGGGAAAGACAAATACCATATGATTTCACTTACATGTGGAATCTAAAAAGCAAAACAAACAAACAAATGAACAGACTCTTAAATATATACAACAAACTGATGGTTTATTGACCATATAGTTGTCATGGGCAAAATGTAAAGAGGGATTAAGAGGTACAAACTTCCACTTATAAAATTAGTAGTCAGTCAAGGAGATGAAAAGCACAGCATAGGGAATGTAGTCAATAATATTGTAATAACATGATATGGTGGCAAATGGTAACTCCACTTACCAGCAGTAAGCAAAACGTAGAGAATTGTCAAAGCACTGCTGTATACCTGACATTAAGGTAACACTGTATGTCAACTATAGTAATTAATTTTTTAAAGAGCCATGTGAACTCCTGAATTATTCTTGGGGATGTGAAGTTTAGAATTTTTAAAATTTAAGGATAAGTGTATCCTATTTTTCTCTTATGAAGATGAATTTGATATAAAATGATAAAATGAAGAAAAGATAGGCTGAGGACTGATTACACCTACTTCTGTGAAGGAACAAACTGAAAAGTCCTTGTGGTGTTAGTTTAAGAAAAAGGTCTGAAAATTCTAATCCACACTACCTAAGTAGAGAATGTCTTCATATTAGAATGTTTTCAGCCAAAAGCCACACAAACACACCCAGTTCATAAAGTACAAACAGTACTCCTATTGTATCGTGTGCTTAACGCGCATCAGGGTTTCTGTGTGTCGCTCTTTCTCACGCTGGCACAACGGCCACCAGCTTAGGCTGCTCTTCCTTTTACTGACTTTGTATACCGTAGCAATCATCTCGAAATTGGGAGAATCTTGCTTAGTCTACCAGAGAGCACAATTTCAACTCACCGTCAAGTCTGTGGTTTCTCACCTAAGCTGGACTTCTGAGAATCTATGTTTTAGAGTTGAAATAAAAACCTGACATTGAGAACATCTAATGATAAAAAAAAAGAAAAAGAAAATGTTAAGCAGCAAGGAGGGAAGAGTCAGATATGGGGAGAAAGAGGACAGCTGATAATGAAACTGGCTGACTGGGTGTCAAAGATGATAACAGCTGGGAGAAATGTGGCCAGGCTGTCAAGAAGTACTGATCTCTTAGACAAAAATATCACTCATCAAACAGAGACTTCAGAATTAGAAGGGCCTGATACCTACTAAACAGAACACTTTCTGCCCGAAGCTGAGGCTTAACCAGCTTTCACACCTCTTTGGCTGCTGACATGTCAGGGGCACTGAAGTCTTGCTTCTGTATAGGTTGGTCTTTGTTCCTCTTAGTTCTCAGACAGAGAGCTTCCTCTGATTTCCTCCTAACCAGAGGTATATAGCAGCGTGTTTCCCTTTGGGTGAACCAACACGGCCTCCCGGCCTGACACACTGATCCTAGAACACAACTCAAAGCTCTGTGAACAATTTCAGAGACCCTTTATATTGAAATAATACAGTCTATTAAACCAACTTACACCCACTCATGCCTCAGAAAAAATGTTCTGCCCTCACACTTGTTTGAATAATTTTTCTCTCGCAAATGTGAAGAATGCTTATTATTAGACTACTCAATTCATTTATTCCAATGACACATACTGCCCTCTTGGATATAGCCTGGCCTTAAAAATTTGAGTACATATTTTCCTCGACATGCCTTTTCTTAAAGCAAAGAAAAATTGTATGTACAGACAGACAACAGTTACTACAAGATTCTCCGGCTGCACATATGCCTCCTTCTGCTCTTTGGAGCCTGTTTAAATTTTAATAACTAACCTGTAGCCTTCTCCTTCCATTACCTAGGAGTTTTAACAGACACTTGATCATTAGTGATAAATGGGACCAATACAAACAAAAATAACCCATACACGATGACCCACTAGCAATAAGCACAAAGACAAGACTGAGAACCCTAACTTCCCAATTTAAGTTTTTACTGGAAGCTTTGGTCCTTACGTTAAAAAAAAACGTAAGTTACTCCATAAATTAAAAGTGGAAGAGGAATGAGACAATAAATATATTTTTATCATTCCCGGCCAAATGTTTTACATTCCATTCTGATGTTATGATAGTTTATAATACAAACAATGTCGCATTTTATCCATGATATTCCTGATGATACCTGAAGGGCTGTTCTTTGTGTCTCCACGGGCCAATAAATGTCAACTGTTCAATATGTGTTTGTTAAATTATCAAAACAGGGGCGCCTGGGTAGCGCAGTCGTTAAGCGTCTGCCTTCGGCTCAGGGCGTGATCCCGGCGATCCGGGATCGAGCCCCACGTCAGGCTCCTCCGCTGTGAGCCTGCTTCTTCCTCTCCCACTCCCCCTGCTTGTGTTCCCTCTCTCGCTGGCTGTCTCTGTCAAATAAATAAATAAAATCTTAAAAAAAAAAAATTATCAAAACAATAAATGGCATCTGATGAGTGAGACGACAAGGGTCAGGGTCTTCCAAATTTTTATATTCTGCACATTCAGATGCTCCCGGCCTTCTTTTCCAAAATATTTTATTCAAACCACAGAGACAAAGATGACAACAATACCAGGGCAAAATGCTTCCCCTTCTGCCTCAAACACTCAACTCTTCCAAGACGTCACTCCCCTTCCTCCTTATTCAGGAACAAATAAAGAGGTTCCAAGACGACACTGTTCTCTACTCTCAACAAACCAAATTCAACTTTCAACCCTACAGAACTATTAAACTGCCTCATTCCAAAGTTAAATAAGTGAACTTACAGCATCCCTACTTCACCCAAATCGGGCCAGCATACTGCTGCAGTTAAGCGGTGCTCTTTTTCATAAACTCAGTTTTTCATTTTGTGATTATCCTATGTGTATAAAAAGCAGCTTTCATGGAAGGGAAGAATCAGAAGACAGAATAGTCTTTCAGTAGTGCCTTCCAGATAACTTAAAACTAACCTCATAGAAAGGGTATCTATCTGTCAGCAGACATTTGTATTTGTGTACGTGGAGAGAAGGCAAGGAATAAATAAAGAGGTCTCTGACTCCACAGCATCCACCCAAAAGATGCTACTTTATGGATACCATTCTCTAACCTCTAACCTTCCCTTCCCTGAGTCCAAACTGACATAAAGCTGCTTAGTAGTTGCTCCAGAGAGTAATCCAAGGAACTACTGCTGATATCCTAACAGTAAAGTAAGATTAGAGTCATACCAAGCTTCCCCATTCATTAACAAGAAGTGCTGCCAGACTGCCCAGAAATTCCCCTCCCGAGTCCCACAGCCATTCCGGAAACATGAGAAACCAAGTATTGCTGCAATCATGGCCTTTTTGGTATTGGATCCAAAATAAACTGTGCCTAGCCTAAGACCGTAAATAAAGTATTTTCCGATGAAAAACTAAACAGCCAAAGAAGTTCCAAGGTTTCATTTACCCAACACAGCTATCACAGACACACCTAGTATAGTGATAGTTTCCAACCTTATTTAATGATAAAAATAAACACCCAGTAGAAAGCCTCTAATCATATGGAATTATACTATACCTTCAGGTCAACATTACGGCCACGGATAGAAAACAAGGGCCTAAGGGTTCTTTCACAATAGGCTCAGGATTCTGAGCAAACATTAAGTAAGTAGTAATGTCAGAATTCTTTAGTTTTGAATCTTCAGGGGAAGGAAGGCACAGGTTAGTAATAAAAACTACACGCCAAGAACTGTTCTAAGCACCTTATGTGTACTGTTACTTTATACTCACCAACAACCCTGTAAGACTGGTATTATCAATCCCCATTTTAAGTACCTGGAAACAAAAGAACCAAGAGACTAAGCAACTTGCTCAAAGGGTTACACAGCCAAGAAGTGGTGCAAACTGGTGGGCCTTCGATTTCACAGGAGTCAAGGTAAACAGTGTCCCCCGGTTTCACCAATATTCACTAAAATTATGGCCAGCAAGAGTTTCTGGAAGCCTATCTGCCCTTGCCTCTCCTTCCACAGAATTTTTCCTTTTGTCTTCCACTTCAAAGATATGCCACGTTCCTTTAACTTCACAGCGCTCCTCTTAAAGCAATAGACAACATGAAAACATGTTCATTTCACGCACAGGAAAACTCGCGCCCAGGTTTCTCAACTTCTCTCCTAATGATGCTCTTTGAAATCGTAGGATACATGAGGTGGGGTTTGGGGGGGGAGATCAAAAGAATTGTTTTGATAATTTAATATTCTTTTGGAAAAGAATCCAAAGACGGAATATCAAAATACAGCTTTAAAAGTAGGGCTATAAGAAACCGAACAGTCGGAAAGCATCTACCCCATTACACACCGTGCGCCACAATGCCCCCCTATAAAAGGACCTGGAGCCTGGCAGGCGCACAAACAGTCCTAAAACCGATCCACACGCGAGTACTCAGCGGCCTCCCCAGGCCCCGCACTCGATAGCTCTCCACGGATGCTGGCTGCACTGAAGTGAACTTTATTGTTGGAGAGGAGCGGCGGGAGGCCCAGGGAGCGGGCGCGGGCCCAGGGCTCTGCAGATAAGGAGGAGGCTGGCGGGACCTTGCCCTGTGCCCGTCGCCTCCACCGCGGCGTGAAGCGGGTTAGCGCACCCTCGGTCACGGGTTCCGGCGCGGTGGCAGGTCCGGCCGGGGGTTCTGCCATTTCTCCTAGGCCTCGGCGGGGAAGGGGCGAGGCCCCCACAACCTCAGGCGTCCGCTTCCCGCCCCCCGCTCTCCGTCTTCCTTCTAAGAATGCGGCTCCGACTGGCCCCCCGCGCCTCAGGCCCTCCCGAGCCGCACAGCCTCTCGCTGCTCCGCGCGGCGCCCTGCGCGCCCCATACTGGCCCCGGCGCCTGCTCCCTGGCGCACCCTCGAGCCGCCCTGCGCCCTCCCGGCCCGCCTAGGGAAAGCGGCGCGGGCGCGTGACCCCCGACCTCGCCGGCCCGTCGCCTTACCGGCTCTGCAACCACCTGACAAGAGGCCCTCGCGCTGGCCGCTCCATATCCCGGGAGCTAGCGCCAAGCCGGCCAACCCCCTACACGCCCCGCGATTGGCCCACAGGACCGCAGTTGCACATTCCCATTGGCTGGATTCCTCGTATTCCCCGTAGCTGCGGGCGTGCGTGGCCAGCCGACGGCGTCCCGAGGCTCCGCCCGCCCCGGGGTCAAGTTGGAGGCGGGGCCACGGCGGCCTGGGCGGGAGGTGCTTACAGCGGAGCCATTGCTTGCGCGCGTCCTGCTCGCCGAGTGTGGATTCGGAAGTTCCCACGGCGCGGGCGCTCCCGGGTCACATAAATTACCTACCGTAGTTAGCCGCTGCCTCACACTAGGTACCGGCGGTCGAGCCCCCTTTTTTTTCTGGAGACATTGCTCTACGAGGTAGGGCTCCACTACAGAAAGTTTAGCCAACCTGGCAGGACCGTGGCCTCTTGTCCCCAGAGCCACATCACAGTATCTGCTCCTCGCCAAAAGCAATCCATACCTGGGAGGAACCGCGAAACGGCAGCTAGTGCAGCCAGTTCCACCGCATCAGGTGCGCTGCTCCCATCCTACCGGTCTGTCTCGCTTCCTCCCCCCAGGCTTTATCTCTGTCTACCTAAAAGCAGTCCCACTCTAGTCTCAACCTCACGCGCCAGTCTTTCCCTGAAGATAATGGCCAGACTAGTAGTGCTTTGGAGGGAAGGAAAATGGTCTGACAAGCCACCCTCATTTTCTGTAGTGTCCTTCAGAACATCCAGAAGCATTCTTAGACACCCCCCTACAGCTTACATTAAAGATAACCAAGCTTATTTAACCAAATTGTAGGTCTAGAAAGGAAAAGCATCAACCCCTCCAACTTCTTTTTTCATGTAAAAACTGCTAGGAGAAAATTTTATTAGATAGTAAAAAGAGTCCGAGAGAGGACGATAGGAGAGTGAACTGCAAAAAGAAAAATCCAAATCAAATACAAAGTAAAAAACTCAGGGACAAAAAAACTGGGCCGAGCATCGTCAGTTATCTGATACAGGCTGTTCTCCATACAGAATTGCTCCTGGAGAGAGAAAGAAAACGCAGATTAATTCTGAGAATCTCTCAACAAAACATCTGGGTAGTTTCAGCAAGACTTGATGAAGTCCCTCCAGACCAGAACCTTTCCTTTGGGAGCCTCTGCTGCCGCTAGAAAGTAAAATGGCTGGAGCCATTCTTGTCACCTGCCAGGCCTGCTCAGCTGAGCCACCTCCTTGGGCTCCTGCATAGTTGCTGGCTACTTACTGAGCTCACAGTGTGGGGCTTCCTCCGTCTTCGGTTGCTTCTTCATTGTGCAGACTGGATTTGACTTTTCCCAGTGTCGCCTCCTGCCTCTATATATGCAGACAAGTGCGCCTCCCTTGGTTAGATAAGGTCACTTGGGGCTACCCTGAGCAACACCGCATTGGTAAAGACACAGCGGGGAGTTTCAAGAGGCAAGCCACACCCTTCCAAGCCTGATCAGATTTCATCTTTGACCTGCCCTGAAAAGGGAAGCATCATATATCGGCCACTCCTGGATATTAATGAGCAATTAATTGCGTTAGAAAACTTTTATTCTAAGATTTCGTCTTTGATGCGTTTGGCAGGAGATGGAGGGCAGCCTGTGAATGCCAGTGGATGAAAGGGGTGGAGTTAAAGGAATTGCTTTCCTTCAGGACGCCACTCCCCTTAGTGTGAAGCTGGTTGCGGCACTTGTACCAGGCCAGCAAGTGTGCAAGGACTCTGCTCCCCTAAGGCGTGAGCTGAAACCAATTAACCCCAAGCCTGACAGTCTACTAGTATTTTCCATAGGTGCGTGCAGCACTGATGCAATTATGATGTGTCTCAGTGTGTGGGTAAAAATACCGCCCAGTCTATTCCTTGGGATCTGAGGGACCTGCTGGCATCAGCCTGGTTAATCAGTGATCCGTAGGCCGACTACAAAGCCATGCAAACCCAGGACTGGGATGCCTGACGGAAAAGCAAAAGAAACAAAACAAAACAAAATTAAAAAAAAAAAAAAAAAAACCCGAGACTCGAGAAAAACAAATCCAGAGCAAGTCCAGAATTTCTCAGTCTGGGAGGAAGGGAACTGAAAGAATGAGGAAATGATGCCTCTGGCAAATAGTTTAGTAGGCCAGCTGGAGGCACAGGTGGAAAGGAGACAGAAGGGGGAGGTGAGGAGAATGAAGTGGGATACTGGGAGGAAGAAGTTGCTGCCTTCAGAAAGTTTCCTGATAGTTTTAAAGAAAATCTGCTTAATACCATAAGAAACATACGCATATTAAGTATGATAGAAAGAAATATCTTACAATGGAAAAGAAAGAAAAGAGTAATAGATTTATATTAGTCAAAGTAGGCTTCTAGCAAGTGGCTCTGCTTCCGACTCAGAACAGCCATAGGGTCAGCAGAAGGATCTCTAGATCTCCTGCCCTGGACCCAGATGAAGATCTCTTTACTCCAGGACGCACACAAGCACTCAAAGTCCTACCGTTACAACTTGACCTGCTCCCTGTCCTGTTCTGCCTCAGACAAGTTCCCTAATCTAAAGCTGCCTTAGATGGGGTTGGCCACCAATTTGTCTCCTTCCACAGGAAAACAGAAGTACATATGAAATCAGCCACAAACTCAAATGTTGGAAGAAAAAGCCCTACGTTTGTTGAGGAATTCCAAAAATAGGAGTGGATTTTATAAGAGACTCCACCATAGCTCCTGTCTCCTTTCCCAGCAGTTTCTCCCAGCACGTACACTCCAGTCGTGCCTTCCAGCTCTGCAATTCCTACTGACAACATTAGCTCACTTTTTCTTACGTATCTATATCAAACACCACATTTAACGTCACAAACTTGAATTATGCTCACAATAGATTTGTGAGGCAGGAACTATATTTTGCAGTTTGGGAACCGAAGTCTTAGGGAGGTTCTTACCTAAGTACATACATCTGTCAGTGGCAGAGCCAGGCTTTGAGCACAAATCTGTTCCTCAGGAACCAGCCCTCAACTACTATTCTGTACTGCCTCTATTGTGGACACCCGAAACAGTTCCCTTTCATTCACATCGAGCTTGAAAATAATCTTTCGTAACATCCTATTGTAAGTTCCCTCAACATTCCACACTACCACCCAGGCCAACTCATTTCTGTGTAGATGTTAATAAGTATTTGCATCATGTGTGCCCTTTATTGAAACAGAAGACTTTTCTTTCCATGCTTACCTTCTACTCACTCTCCAAGTATTCTTTTTGTTACTTTTGTTTTCCCTGAAACAGCTGCCTGGAATTTAACTACTCCTACCCCTCCCCTTCGTTACCTGGTAGACATTATTATTATTATTATTTAAGCTTCCCTTAAAATATACCCCCCTGACTCCTCCAGGCAGCATTAGCCCTACATTTTGTCTTCTACCCAAGGACCTCTTGTTCTACTCTACCACTGGCTCATTGTGTATATTTGAGAGCCTACTATGTGCTAGGCATACACGGGGTGGTACAGATAATGGCACAAATAAGATAAGCACAGCCCCTCATAGGGTTATTGCTTTTATACATTCTTCTTCTCCCATTAAATTGTAAGCTTCTCAATAGGGGTGATTATCTTTTTTTTTTTTAAGATTTTATTTATTCATGGGGGGAGGCAAAGGGAGAAACAGTCTCCCCAAGGAGCAGGGAGCCTGATGTGGGACTCAATCCCAGGACCCCGGGATCATGACCTGAGCCAAAGGCAGACGCTTAACCATCTGAGCCACCCAGGTACCCTAGGGGTGATTATGTTATCTTTGTACACCTGCTGCTAACAAAGGCCAGATATATGGGAGGTGTTTCATAAATGTATTAGCCCGCTTTTTAATATGTTATGGCTGACATGTTTCCTGACAGGGCATTACAGAATAATAATTAGGATATATCTGTTTCTATTTATGTATCTATTTCCAAAGTTGAGTCTTACCTATCCTAAAAATATTCCTCCCTTGACTTCTGCTAGCCTTGTAAGGCTCTTCCTGGGATAAATGCTGGAATGCACAGGCAGGACCCCCTTTGAGAATGAAGGACTTAGGACCCCAGCTGTTTGAAGAGGGAATGCTGCTGGCAGCTGGCCCTCAGCCGTCCTGTCATGCCCCTTTCTCAGGCAGCCCATGCTGAATGACTGATTTACGTGGGAGTATAACGATTCATCCTTCTCATCCCAAACGGACAGTTCTGAAGGTTGGCTGAGCCTTTGTCCTATGTCACAGCCCAACTTCTCCTTCTGTGCAGATTTGCTTCCTTCCCTTCCCTTAGCGGCGATCTCAAGATCACTTCCTAATAAAACTGCTGCCTCCATCTGAGTTGGCTTCCCTTCTTAATTCCTCCCGCAACCCAAAATCAGTGTTTCTGAAAAAGTGATCTGCACTCACTCTGCTTCCTGAACACCCATGTATTTTTCCACTCTTTGTGATCCACCCCGGAAATGGCTTTCTTGTTAGCTAAGTGATATCATCATTGGCTGTCTATGGTCAGAACCCACAAACTCTTCAGCTCTTGCCACATTTGAAATGTTGTACCACTCCTGTTCCAGTTCTTTCTTTGGATTCCATCATACTGTGTTTGCTGGGTAGCTCTCCTATTTTGTTTTGTTTAAAGATTTATTTATTTTAGAGAGAGAGAGGAAAAGAGCATGAGTGGGAGAGGCAGAAGGAGAGGGAGAGAGAACCTCAAAGCTGACTCTGCACTGAGCACGGAGCCCAACACCGGGCTGGATCTCACAGCCCCGAGATCACGACCGGAGCTGAAACCAAGAGCTGGTTGCTTAACCGACTGAGCCACCCAGGCGCCCCTAGTTCTCCTATTTGGATTGCCCTTCCTCAGCTTTCTTCAGTTGCTATTTTTCTTCTCTTTCCTCCTACTCCTTAAATGTAGGCATTCCTTAGGTTCAATCCTTAGTCCTCTAACTCTACCTAATCTTGGCAACTTCGATGTAATACCAGGACCCACCCAGCATTAGAGACATTTGTGGGACAGGTTGGAATAATGGAAAGAACAACCTCTTAAGAGTAAAGTAGACCAGGGTTCCGGGTCTAGCCAGCTGGGAAACTATGGGTATGTTATTAAATCTTTGTGTTTCATTTCTTTATCTGAAGTGGGGATGATACCAACTTCATAAAGATGCTCCCTCTATTTTTTTGTTCCCCAAACGTACCAATGTTCTTTCTTGCCTCCCCATCTTTTCACATGCTGTGCTTCTGTCGGAACATTCTTGATTTATGCATCCTTCACCTGGCTGACTCCTACTCACCACTGAGGTGTCACTTTAAATGCTTCTTCCTGCAAGAGCCTTCCCTGAGGCTAGTGTCTGAGTGAGGCCTGTCTTCTATGTAGTCCTATGTGCACTAGGCTGTATTCTTCCCTTCCATAGCACTACCCCCACAAATTGCTTTTGCTGTTTGTATTTCTCCTTGAGAGCCAGGACTTTTGTCATGTTCAGTGGTGTATCCTCAAGGAGGACTCCAAGGCCACGGTCACATCCCTTCATAGCCATGGCACCATTTCACGTTCTCGATGGTGATTCCCAAATGCCATTACTCCCTGCACCCTCTTTCCCTAAGCTACAACTGCCTCTTGGACTTTCTCCCTGGCTGTCCACCTAGAAAGTCAACATTTCTAATTATCCTCCTTTCTATTCAAACCAGGTTGTTCTTACAATTTTCCTACATTCCCAGCATTTGGGACTTAAAAATTGAAAGTCATCATGGATTCCTCACCCTCCCTCACATCTAATAATGCCAGTTACCGTTGCCTACCTGCACAAGGTCAATTGTCCCCTTCTATTTCAACTGCTACCTTTTTGCTTGGGCCTCCACAGCACTGACCTCACAGCTTCAATGTCCCCCAATCGACCTGAGCATTTCCGTTCCCCACTTACAAATGTCCTATTGCCTGCGGAGTAAAGAAGGAAATGGGAGGTCTTATTAACTGAGTGCTACCTCATGCCATGTGGAGGATGTTTTACACACACACCACATTCAAATACAGAACAGACTTCATCTGACAAAGCTCCTCCCGCCACGGTTCCTGCCTTCTTTCCACCTCATCTTCCACCTCTCCACCATGCAAAGCCTTCATTCCAGTTGAATTTCATTTTCTTTCCCAAACACATGGCCTGACCCTATGCTGGCTCCTTCTGTTACCTCCACTCACAGTTCTAATAGCCGCTTCTCAAGACCTAACTCAAATGCTCCCTGCTCCTTAAAGCTTTTCCTGATTCTCACAGGATGTGATTTCTACTGCTCCTGAATCTTTGCAGGGGGTTTTTTGGCTCATATTTTTCCCTTTATTAATTATTTGAGTTTATTCTCTGATTTCTGTCACTAGATTATGAGTGTCATATAGCTATACATACGTTATTTGTATCTTTCATTGCACCTAGCAATATACTTAGCACTCAATAAGCATTTGTGATATCGGACTTTAGCTTGGATTTGACTTTACATATACGTAACCTGTAACAGTGCTTTTTCAAACTGGGTTTCAATGCGTTTTATTGAATGATGAAATCAGTTTAGCGGGTCACAATCAGAATTTTAAAAAAGTGAAATGGGAAACATCAAAGACTGTCACAAGTACTAAGGTAGGTATTGCTTTTAAACTTTAAGAATGTGTGTATAGTTTCTTACCATTGCAGTCAGAAAAGGCGGAAAAACACCGCTGTAATACATATGCATTATTTCAGTCAGCTGATTATAAGCTCCTTGATGAGAGAAAGCAGATCTGGCAAACCCTAATCTTACCATCAGCGAGAGCCAACCCCCTACTCTGAGTCCCACTCATACCAGGAAGCTGTCAGGGGAAGTCAAACAGGGACTCAACACAAACAGCAACGTCCTGTCCTTAAGTGAGCTTCTCTTGTATCAAGAGAGACAAAAAAATTAATTCCTGAAGAAATCCTACAAGTACTTACGCAGATGAAGAGCTATAGAATAGGCCTGGGATTTGGAGCCAGAAGACCTACTTTAGAGTTTATTAGCTGTGTGATGCTGAATGAACTGCTGGGTTTCTCCGAGCTTCAGTTTGACCAACTGAAGGAATAAAATACATCCCACCTCACATAACTTTGTTAAAACTAGGTCCTCGGGGTGCCTGAGTGGTCAGTTGGTTAAGCGTCTGCCTTTGGCTCTGGTCATGATCTGCAGGTCAGGGGAATCAAGCTCCAGGGTGGGCTCCCTGCTCAGTGGGAAGTCTGATTCTCCCTCTCTCTCTCTTCCTCTGCCCCTCCCCACCCCTTGGTCCCTCTCTCTCAAATAAATAAATTTTTTTAAAAAAATTAAGTTTTATAAACACACACGAGGTTATTTTGTGAAGTATAAAAGTGTTCAAAAATTTTAGGTAAAAACCTGCATGTGTTATTCAGTAAACAAGTGAAAATCGATGTGGTACAAATTTTACAGTTAAATGTGCACTAGGAAATAAAAATAAATGTGCACTAGGCATGATTTTCGTCTTGTTTTTGATTGTGAGTGACAGCCAGAAACCCATTCAGATCTGTTGTGCTCAAAGGGAAATGAATCTCTCACATCAGTGGGAAATCCAATGGCACATCTAGCTTTGAGCTGGGCTGGATCTGAGGACTCAAATATCGCCAAGCCACTGTCCACCTGTCTCCTTCTCTCTCTCACTCTGCGCTCTGCATCAGTCCGAGCATGACTTCATTCTCCGGCAGGTTCTCCTTGCTCGGTGGGACAACAGCCACCGTCTGCCCTGGACTGATGTCATCCTCACAGCTTGCAGGTTAGAGTACCTCTTCCCCTGCTGTTCCAGCAGAAGTGTCAGGGAGGGCTCTGTTTGTTACCTAGCATGGGTAGGTATCATCAGCTGAAAACAGTGCTCCAGGGGTGCCTGGAACACGAGCTGACCCTTAGAGCTAGGGGGTGTGGTCAGCCCTACCTGAGTCACCTGGACTGACAAAGAGATTGGTGGGGAGTCTTCTGTAGGGATGGGGTCAGAGATTCCGAATGACAGAGATTCCGAATGACCAAGTTTCTAAAGCTGAATAGAATTGGTTTAGAAAGACTTCATGGATGGGGCGCCTGGGTGGCACAGCGGTTAAGCGGTTAAGCGGTTAAGCGTCTGCCTTCGGCTCAGGGCGTGATCCTGGCGTTATGGGATCGAGCCCCACATCAGGCTCCTCCGCTATGAGCCTGCTTCTTCCTCTGAGCCTGCTTCTTCCTCTCCCACTCCCCCTGCTTGTGTTCCCTCTCTCGCTGGCTGTCTCTATCTCTGTCGAATAAATAAATAAATAAATAAATCTTAAAAAAAAAAAAAAAAGAAAGACTTCATGGTTTCTTCTGTTTAACTTCACCATACAACAGAAATCGGACCCAGGGGAAGCTCAGTAAAGGGTGCAAGTGAGGATAATGAGCCCCGTACAGTGAATGTCAGGACTGATGGTAGAGGTCCTGGGTGACCCTACCAACACTGGGTGGG